>NC_142609.1:23185698-23405698 GCF_041222555.1 Hakea prostrata | reverse complement strand
TGGATTGTCAATAAATAGTGGCAAATCAGCTCTATTTTTTGGTAACTGCTCTAATGATGCCAAAGTGGCTTTTACAAATATTCTTGGAGTCCGAGAAGGTAACCTCCCTATCAAATATCTTGGCATCCCACTTGGATCCAAGACCTTGTCTGCCTTTGATTATGATGGTCTAATCAATAAAGTGGAAGCAAGAATACAATCTTGGAGTTCTAGGGCACTCTCCTATGCAGGTCGTTTGACTTTAATCACATTTGTGTTAATGGGTATCATATCATACTGGATCAATATTATCAACATCCCTGTCAACATCTTAGACAAATTAGAAATGATTATGGCTAGATTTCTTTGGAACGACAACACACATACCAACAAATACAAAGTGGCTTGGGCTTTGATTTGTCTTCCATATGAAGAGGGTGGTCTTGGCCTACGTTGTGTGAAGAATGGAACACTGCAGGTCTAATGAGACATCTGTGGAAGCTCGCTTGTGGTGAACAATCTTGTTGGGTGAATTTTATCAGAACTCGCTGGCTTAAAAAGTATTCGGTTTGGTCACTACCAAGACCCACCCATTGCTCTTTTCCCTTCCGTCATATCTTAGACACCAGAAATTTGACTATGGCTTATAAATTGTCTCATAAAAGATGGAAAATCCACTCAATTATGGTATGATCCTTGGTTGGATGGAGGGACGTTGCAACATGATAGTATACCAATTACCCAATCTTTGGGAAGAAGCATCTTCACAACAGTGAGCCATCTCATAGATGATGGGGGGGGGGGGAATTGGCAAATGGATATTGTAGACCCTATCATTATGGAGCATTGGGATGAAATTACGAGCATTCGTCTCCATCCTCGCCTTCCTTGCGACTCAGTGGTGTGGACACCCGGTCCAAGTTGTATTTTCTCTCTATGAACGGCAAGGGACAATATTAGAAAGAGGGTCGTGAAAGTGGCATGGGCATCATTAGTTTGGTCTAAGAAAAATCATTCACAATTCTCCTTTTTGACCTGGATGGCTTGTCGTGGCCGTCTCTCAACCAAGGCTCAATTGAGAAGCTGGGTTGTTGTTACTGATTCCTCCTGTGTACTTTGCAATAATGGGGATGAAGATCTGTAACAACAACAATTTATAGAATATTGGAAGAGCGCAACAATCGTATCTTCAAGGGAACCACTTTTGGAGCACAAGCAGTTTATGAGAAGATTCGAACTGACACATGGTCTCGTTTTGTCACCCGCCCCTTAGGGTCATAGACACATGGAGGGGGATAGGAACTTCTTTGCTCGATGGCACCTTCCAGTCACCTTCCACATACCTAAGGCCATGTGTCTTAGATGGCCAAGGCCGGCACTGAACTGGATTGCTATCAATTGTGATGGATCTTGTAGAGAAAATATTGGTGGATATGGATCCATAGCTGGGAATCAACATGGCATGATTCTTTTTGCATTGGCAGGTGGGATTCTTGGGAATAATATTAGCCGTTTGGAACTATTTGCTATCAAGCGTGGGTTGGAGACCGCAATAAACATAGCCTTCGACCAAATTGAAATTTGATCAGATTCAATGGTGGCAATCCAATCAATATAAGGACATTTCTCTACATCTTGGAGGGTCATCGACTTGGTCATCGAGATTAGGGAGCTTAAGAGGAATTTTAATCTTTGTAATTTTGTTCATCATGTTCGAAAGATTAATACTTGTGCTGATTTCCTAGCTAGATATGTAAATTCTTCCCAGGAAATACTCTTTTATGTAGATACTATCCCGTCGATATTGTCCTCCCTTGCTAAGGATGATATCAACGGTAAGAAGTTCTACATGCTGTAATTTTTTTCTTTCTTTTTCCCCTTCTTCAATAAAAAGCTCCATTTTCAAAAAAAATAAAAAAATGTTTTACCCCAAATATAGTAAGTGCCGTATAATTTGCTCTAAATTATTTGCTATTGTATGTGTTTTGGATTGTATACTTATTTGTGATTGCATTTGCCCTAACATAACTGATGATTTAACATATTGTAATTTCAAAATTCTTAAGAGTACTCTTCTTTAACCCTCAATCCTCTTTTGTAAACGTATGCATTTTCTCAATCCTCTTTTTGAAGGAGACCATATGCTTGTGATGGAAATTAACAATTTGAAACAAATTTTCTATTTGAGAACTAATTGTTGAATATAGTAGATATTTTTCCTCCTATTTTGATTATTATAAATTTCAACATATTTTATGGGTTACTAATTATATTGTAAATTCTCCTATTTTCTAGTGGACACTCTTTTGTAGGTAAGACAATTTGGCCAAAATCAAATTCGAAGTTTGGGTTCTTTCTACAATTACTTGTAATCCATCAATGGTTTATTCATCGAAATGAAAAACACATAAATTTCACGTGGTTCACCTGTAGCCTAATACAAACAAAAAAAAAAAAATCGACTCAGACAAAAATCAAACCAATCTACTACCCCACTAAAAATTCAAGACAGCATAAAGTTGAATAAAAAAATACTAACTCTTTAAACCGATCTTATATAAACCAAGTTGATACGATAACCCAAGTTGCTTTTCCACCAAGAGAGAGGGAAAGAAAAGAAAAAACACAAAACCAAGTTGCCAAATGCAAACAAACCAAAACAAAACCAACTTGCTAAATGCCAACAAACCACAATAAAAAGCAGATGCATCATGCATGCATGCAAGCTAAATGAGACTCGATCCCAATAACCACACACCTCTATAAAGAATTCTCAACGAGTACGGATTTTTTATTATTTATAATACGAGTACGGATCTTTTTATTGAATGGATTTAATAATATTCATAAAAAGGAAATATGAAGTTACTTAATGTCCAAGGAACTGATTTTATATTCAACAAGTAAATAAAAGCATAAACATGGCTAGCTGCAGGCTGTGTAAGGGCATGTTTGGTTAGTTGAATCCGAAGAGTTTAAAAATCTAGAAATTTCAAATCTATGAGTCATGATTTATAAAATTAACTGTTTGGTTAGCCTGAATCTTTGGAATGAAATCTATAGAGTCATGGTTCAAATGTTTAAGGGCCTGTTTGGTTACATGACTCTGCAAATTTCAAATATTTAGATATTTCAAATATGTGGGGGCATAACTTAAAAAAAAAAATGTTGGGGGGGGGGGGGAAAAAAGGAATTCATCCCAAAAACCAATTTAAAAAGGGGGTTTTTTGTGATTGTATATAAATATATAGGGGGGGGTATTACAAATTCTTCAAACATACAAAAATGAATTCGCAATACAATTGAGAGATGAAGATCGTCTTTAGCAAATCCGGAGAGCTTGAAGTTGCAACCGAACGAACCACCGATCAATGAGGTTGAGTCACACCTTGATGCTGTCTTTAAGGTAATTGATGCACCCTACTACCAAGGGTTCTTCGCACCACCACCTCCAAGATAAAGCAACCTCCAACTAGAAGATGAGGTAGTTCTTCTAGTCCCTTCAAGGAGCCAAAAGCTAAAGCACAACACTTAGACAACTCAAGATAGAAATGAACTTTGTAAAACAAATAGTGTGAGTGAGGAGAGTCACAATAGCACACAATATGCAAGGAAGGGTTGGGTTTATATAGGCCCAAACCACACCTCCCCACAAGGGGAGAATCAATTCTCCACTAATGGAGAATCAATGGTTTGTCCCTCCTCCACTAATGTGAATAAACCCCCTTGACCTAACCTCCCCACTACTTGGGGAAGTAACTCTCATATTCACTTCTTTGGAATGAATAGGCTTTAACCCATTCAAAGCCCTTAACCCCCACTCATGGTAATGGCCATGAATGATCATGAAGTTGAAATGAGAAATGAAGGTCAAGAGTTAGAATTTGAGTAATTCCACCATTCAAGTAAGCCCACCTCATCACCATGATCAAGACCTTTAAGACCCATGACCAATGTCATGAAGAGCCTCATAACCAAGGTCATGAAGGGTCTCCTTCCTCATGGTGCCTTATTACCACCCTTACCTCATGGTGCCTTATTACCACCCTTACCTCATGGTGCCTCATTACCACCCTTACCTCAAGGGTCCCACACACAAACAAAACAATTAAATAAAAGAAATGCAAAAACTAATTTTGAAACTTAATATATAGATAATATAGATTTTAATAAAAAACCTAACAATCCCCCACAAGTTTCAAAATTGCAAAAAAGGACTCGTGTTGTGACTTTATTAGACACTAAAGGACACATCGTTGTAGGTGTCTTTTGGACTTGAACCTACACTAGGTCTAATGAGTCGCGCTACAAAGTACGGGTAGAGTCAGACTCCTTGAACCTTTCCTCATTAGTGTAGCTGACCGCCCCATCATCCATGTCCTAAAGGTCGACTTTTGGAGCTACCTTTTACACTACACATTGGACTTTTGAACCGGCCATGTCCCTTATCTTGGATTCATGAATGTTTAGAGCACTCGCCTATAAGTTCTCATTAGTGGCGGCCAAACCACCTACATCCACTTAGGTTAGTCTCTGATGTGCACCACAACTAACACACCCCCACATTCCTTGGGATTAGACTAATTAAGAGCTTCGCTCAACCTTACCCTTGTGGTAGTACTATTACCTTCATCTACACCCTAGAATGGAATAATTATAAATGGTAGTATTGAACCGGTCTTCCCATGACTTCGTTTGTACCCCTTGAACCTAATTCAGGTATTTAGCCTCTTCACATAGGTAGGGTATCCATCATGTGACCCGAGGATTAGGCATTAACCCCATTCCTGTAGATGCAATACACAAGTTTTTGACAGACATAGCCTTTGTGAACATGTCAGCTTGATTCCTTTCTGACTTCACATAATCGATAGCTATCATTCCTTCATCTATGTACTGTCGCACAAGATTGTGTCTAAGGCGTATATGCCTCCTTTTACCATTGTACACCTTATTCTTGGCTAAGTGAATAGCCGCTTGGTTATCACAATGTAGTGATACCGATGGCGTCGGTTTTTCCCACAATGGTATATCCGCCATTAAACTTCTAAGCCATTCGGCTTCTGTTCCTGCCTTCTCTAAAGCTATGAACTCAGCTTCCATGGTAGAACCTGTTCCACATGATTGCTTTGTGGACTTCCAAGAGATTGCACCACCTGCTAGTGTAAACACATACCCACTAGTGGCTAAGGATTCGTTTGTATCCGAAATCCAATTAGCATCGCAATACCCTTCTAAAACTGTTGGTTTACCACTATAGTGTAAACTATAGTCTATAGTACCTTTTAGGTACCTTAGTAATCTATCAATTGCACTCCAATGCTCTTTACTTGGATTTTGAGTATGTTGACTCAACTTTCCTACCGCAAGAGCAATATCCGGACGTGTACAATTCATAAGATATGAAACTGAACCAATGATTTGTGCATACCTTTTTCTGGTTCCATTGGTTCACCCAAGTTCCTTTTCAAATGACATCCCACCTCAAAAGGTGTTTTGACTGCTGAAAGTTCATGGTAGCCATACTTTGTAAGTATGTTTTCCACATAACGAGCTTGAGATAGTGAAATACAATTCCCTTGCTTGATGATCTTGATCCCAAGAATCATATCAGCTTCCCCTAAGTCTTTTGTGTCAAAATTAGACATCAAAATATGCTTAGTTTGATTCACTATTGCCAAGCTCGTCCCCATTATCAACATATCATCTACGTATAATAGAATAAATACGCCTTTACCACCGTGAAACTTGCTATATAAGCACCTTTCGGCATTGTTGATGATAAAGCCATTTGAAATTAGAGCCTTGTCTAATTTTTCATGCCATTGCTTAGGCGCTTGCTTCAATCCATATAAGGATTTTCTAAGCTTGCAAACTTTTTGCTCTTGTCCTTTTACAATACAACCTTCTGGTTGTTTTATGTAAATTTCCTCTTCTAAATCACCATTTAGAAAAGCAGTTTTTACATCCATTTGATGGATGACCAAGTTATGTATTGACGCAATTGCCAACATAACTCTTATTGAGGCAATTCTTGACACAGGGGCAAATGTGTCAAAATAATCGATGTTTGGTTTTTGCCTAAATCCCTTGACAACAAGTCTAGCCTTGAAACGATCAAGGGACCCATCACTTTTTAACTTCTTTCGAAATATCCACTTGGTCTCCAAAGTTTTAGAGCCAATTGGTAAATCTACCAATTCCCAAGTATTATTCGCCAAGATTGAATCAAGTTCACTCTTGATTGCCTCCTTCCAAAAGATGGCATCTAGTGATGTGATAGCCTCTTTATAATTAAGAGGATCCTTATCAACCAAGTAAACAAGCCACTCATCATCCTTATATTTGGGTCTTTTGAGTCGTTTGCTTGTTCTTGATTGATTTCCATCACTAATACCCAATTGATTGATATTCTCTTCAATTGGATCCAACTCCCCATTGATCAATTGGCTCTCCTTACTTATAGGTAAGGCGGAGTTAAAGGGGAATATTCTTTCAAAGAACTCAACGTCCCTTGATTCTATGATGCTATTTGGTTCAATAACATCATCCATGGATTTAATTACCATGAATCGGTATGCCGTGCTATTTATCGCATACCCCAAGAACACACAATCACATGTTTTGGGACCTAGTTTCCTTTTCTTGGAATCCGGTAATAACACCTTGGCCAAACAGCCCCAAACACGTAAATGTTTTATACTTGGTTTTCTACCAAACCATTTTTCAAATGGAACCATACCGGTCTTGTTATGTGGGATTCTATTTAATAGATAACATGAAGTCAACATGGCTTCCCCCCACATATCAAGTGGTACATTAGAACTCAACAACATGGAGTTCATCATCTCTTTAAGAGATCTATTTTTCCTTTCCGCTACCCCATTTGATTCCGGTTGGTAAGGAGCGGTCGTTTCATGGATAATTCCATTTTCCTCACAAAACTTATCAAGATTAAAATACTCAGTCCCTCTATCGGTTCTAAGTCTTTTAATCTTCTTGCCAAGTTGATTTTCAACTTCCGTTTTGTAAGATATAAATGCCTTTCCGGCCTCATCCTTTGATTTGAGCAAATAAATCATGGTATATCTAGAATAATCATCTATGAAGGTGATAACATAATTGTTTCCTCCCCTTGACTCATATGACTTATAGTCACATAAGTCACTATGGATCAATTCCAAGAGATCACTCTTTCTATCCATAGTCTTGTGAGGCATTTTGGTTAACTTAGCCTCCACACAAGTTTTACACTTGTCCTTGGGAGATTCCACCTTTTCGGTGATCATCCCTAACTTGCATAGTTTGGTGATATATTTTACACTACTATGACCTAACCTACCATGCCACAAATCAAAAGAATTAGACGAAACAACAAAGTAAGCAGAAGAGGTACTAGCCTTTTCAATTACAACATTGGAAATACTAAGTACAAACAATCCCTCACTAAGATATCCCTTTCCCACAAATACATTGTTTTTAGTGATAATTGCCTTATCACTTTCAAAAGCCAACTTCATTCCTACTTTATTAAGCAAAGGAATTGAAATTAAATTTCGCCTAATATCCGGCACATGGAGAACATTGGTGAGAACAATAGTTTTTCCCGAAGTAAGTTTCAAAGTCACCTTACCTTTTCCCATAACAGGGGCACTTTGGGAGTTTCCCATAAATACATTTTCATCATTTGAGCCCATGGAATAGGAGGAAAACATCTTGAGATCACCACAGATATGTCTTGTAGCACCGCTATCCAACACCCAATCCTTTGGTTTTTCAACCAAATTGGCTTTTGTGATCATAGCTACAAACACATCATCTTCAACTAGGTTCACCTTTTCAACTTTTTTCTTCTTGAACCTACAATCTTTCTTAAAATGGCCAACCTTTCCACAAACAAAACAAGTCAGTTTCTTCTTCTTAGAAGACTCATCATATTCTTGATGACTTTTCCTCTTCTTGTTTTGCTTGTTGGTTTCCACCAAGTTCGCTTTTAGGCGACTTTCTCCAAGGTCTTTTTCACCTTTGTCTTTGAACCGGTTCCTTTCTTCAATCTTGATCCTTACAACCAATTGGTCTAAGGTCAATCCTGTCTTCTTATGTTTCATAGACATCTTGAAAGCATTCCATGAAGGTGGAAGTTTCTCAATCAAGGCACCGGTTACAAATTCTTCAGGTAAGACCATTTTCTCTTTTGCTAGCTTCCCAACCACAATTTGAAATAAATCAATTTGGGTTGATATTGTGTCACTATCTTTCATAGTAAAATTTAGAAAGCTAGCCACCAAGTATTTCTTTGAACCAGCATCTTCAAGAGAATACTTTTTAACCAAAGCATCCCAAATCGAATAAGCATATTCTAATGAACTATACACATGGTATAAGTCATTAGATAATGCATTCAGAATTCGATTCTTGCATTGGTAGTCCGCTTGAATCCAAGCCACCCTTTTGCCCTCCTTAACAGGATCATTACTTTTTTTTGGCATGGGTTCAGTCAAGGCAAATGCCACCCCAATTTGGGCTAAGGCAAATAGCAACATTTGCCTCCACCTTTTGAAGTTTTGACCTCCAAACTGTTCGATTTTGTCGAACTCAGTGACAATCCTCATCTTACCCAAATCCGGGATAAGATCTGTGGTCATTAGGGGGTTGATCAGCGTAGCAAGGAATGGATATTTCATACCATCATTAGTGGGGATTGAATCATGAGTAGCAAGGAATGGATATTTCATACCATCTATAGCAAGGAATGTGTCGTCACCTTGTTTGTTGACATTCCCTTCAACGGTATTGTTTGAAGGATCTCCTCCGGTGTTAATTCCATCAACAACCTCAATGTTGTTGTCTCCGTCTTTGTTGAAGTCGCCATCTCCAAGACTTGCCATTGGATCTTCCAAATCAATTACCTTAAACTTGTTGGGGTAATTGTATTACAAATTCTTCAAACATACAAAGATGAAATTGCAATACAATTGAGAGATGAAGATCGATCTTTAGCAAATCCGAAGAGCTTGAAGTTGCAACCGAACGAACCACCGATCGATGAGGTTGAGTCACACCTTGATGCTGTCTTTAAGGTAATTGATGCACCCTACTACCAAGGGTTCTTCGCACCACCACCTCCAAGATAAAGCAACCTCCAACTAGAAGATGAGGTAGTTCTTCTAGTCCCTTCAAGGAGCCAAAAGCTAAAGCACAACACTTAGACAACTCAAGATAGAAATGAACTTTGTAAAACAAATAGTGTGAGTGAGGAGAGTCACAATAGCACACAATATGCAAGGAAGGGTTGGGTTTATATAGGCCCAAACCACACCTCCCCACAAGGGGAGAATCAATTCTCCACTAATGGAGAATCAATGGTTTGTCCCTCCTCCACTAATGTGAATAAACCCCCTTGACCTAACCTCCCCACTACTTGGGGAAGTAACTCTCATATTCACTTCTTTGGAATGAATAGGCTTTAACCCATTCAAAGACCTTAACCCCCACTCATGGTAATGGCCATGAATGGTCATGAAGTTGAAATGAGAAATGAAGGTCAAGAGTTAGAATTTGAGTAATTCCACCATTCAAGTAAGCCCACCTCATCACCATGATCAAGACCTTTAAGACCCATGACCAATGTCATGAAGAGCCTCATAACCAAGGTCATGAAGGGCCTCCTTTACTCATGGTGCCTCATTACCACCCTTACCTCATGGTGCCTTATTACCACCCTTACCTCAAGGGTCCCACACACAAACAAAACAATTAAATAAAAGAAATGCAAAAACTAATTTTGAAACTTAATATATAGATAATATAGATTTTAATAAAACCTATAACAGTGGATTCACACAACCAAACATGTATAAATCTTCCATTTGTGAATCTAGAGATTTCAAATATCTGGATTCATGTAACCAAATAGGCCCTAGATGAATTCTTGCTATCAAATTTATTAAATTAAATCTAAATTGCTTATGAGGCATGATTCAGATTTAATCCTACCAAATTCTATAATAAGATTTAATCTTTTGAATTATCTCCTTAAATTAATATTACTATTAAGTTACCTATTTTATTGAGTATTGATAAAGTGGACCATATATGCTCAAAGATGATCCTCACCCTCAAAAAAAAATTTTAAGCCCCCAAATTTAGTCTTCTTTCCATGTGTGGAATATGAGCATTTTGCCCCTTTACTTATTAAAGAAATCGGATATGACATTAAATACATGCTTAATATATGAAAAAATATCGTTTTTTCAATTATACGTTCAGATACAATTATCAATATCGCAATCAATACATGTATTTACTAATTATGATCAAAAAAAAAATCTATATCAAACCAAACTTTGCTCAAAACATTGACCAAAAAAAAAACCAATTTACCTCAATAAAAAATCAATATGGCGCCGTCTGTGGGAAACGACTTGAAAAGCCATGGTGACTAGATCAGCAGCCGCTGCACAACGCAATTCCGGTGTTTAGATACCTAGAGTGAATAATCCGGATATTCCCCAGGAAAGCCAAAATCCTATCGAGGTGGATGGTGGCCAGGG
Organism: Hakea prostrata; assembly: GCF_041222555.1. NCBI lineage: Eukaryota > Viridiplantae > Streptophyta > Magnoliopsida > Proteales > Proteaceae > Hakea > Hakea prostrata. The sequence goes on along the minus strand of NC_142609.1, from coordinate 23,395,166 downwards.
AGGAGGTAATCCTCCTCCTGATACAATCCAAGATCAATTGGATCAGGTAAAGATTCAACTCTTGGAGGTGAGCCAAGCACTCCGCATGCTCACCAGACGAGTGGTTTTACCACAAGAACCTGATCAACGCGATTCAGGGAGACGTGCATTGCCACGTGACTAGAGACTGGCTGAAGACCGGAATGTTGATCAGAATTTCCGTGAAGGAGACCGAGGACTTCGGAGGATCGATGATCAACCGAGGCGAGACGATCGGTTCGACAGACCGCAAGAGAGTACAACTGATTCAAACACAAGGTTGGATACAGGGGTAAGAATTCACTCACCCACCGTCGAAGAACCGTTCGTGACGATCGAGCGATTCGTGACGAGAGGAATGCTCGGGAAGGACGGGCTGTTCGTGATGATCGAGTAGCACGGGATGATCGTGTTAATCGAGGTCGTGATCATATTGCTGAAGATCACCCGACCCAGATTGGTCAAGAATTGGCCAACTTCAATGAGAAATTAGGGCAGTTGGCTAAGGGAAGAATAACTGAGGATATTTACTCAGTCATTCGGAAGACTCCTTTTGCTGAGCCAATTGCGGGATATCGGTTTCCCCATAACTTCCGCTTGCCTACCTTCTCAACATTCGATGGCTCCGGAGATCCAACAGCTCACATCGGCTATTACCAACAGACCATGGCAGTTTCGTGTAATTCGATGAAATTTTATGCAGGGTTTTTGGTTCATCTTTAACTGGAGCAGCACAAAAGTGGTTTTCGAACCTCCCCTCTTGAAGGATTGTAAACTTTGACGAATTGGCACGCCAATTCATAGGGCGATTCCAGAGTGGGATACAGGTCAAGAAAACGGAAGAAACCTTGTTTACTGTCAAACAAGGAAAGAACGAATCAATCGGAGAGTTTCGAAAAGATTCAACAAAGTGACGATGGAGATAGAAAACTTGGATGAACAAGTAGCCGAATCGCTCTATTCACAGGACTCACTAATCGGAAACTCCTGGAGTTATTACTACAAGATATACCTGCGACTTATGCCGAGTTGGTACAGAGATGCCGGGCGGTGCTGAAGTCATGGAGATTCTAGATGCGCGCCAAGGAGATAATAAAGTCTCCAATAAGGAACAAAAGGCTCCTGAGCGAAGCGTAAGCCAAAGAAAAATGTTCGCAATCGGGTTGGAAAATCCCAGCCTTGGCGCCAAAGGTCCCCCGGTAAAAGTGAGTACAGTCCATTGAATGCTCCTCGGGCTGATATTTTGAATATCCTCAAAAGAAAAAATATTTTAAAGTGGCCGCCTAAAATTCTTTTGAAACCCGGAGAGCAAGCAAGATCGGGAAAAGTATTGCCGATTCCACAAGGACTATGGTCATTATACTAATGACTTGTCGTCATCGAAGGCAGATATTGAGAGATTGATATCTCAGGGACATCTATCCGTTTTGTTAGCGAGGAGAAGGGAGGAGCCACGTGGGCCACGTGTGGCTGCTCCAAAGAGGGATCGTTCGGTTAGTTCAGAACGATCGAGGGAGGCCCCGAAGTCTAAAAAAGGCAAGGAGGTGATTGAAGCTGCTACTCGGTCACCGATCCTTACCATCTTCGGGGGACCAAAGCCCGAATCATTCCGGAGTCTGAAAACAAAATCCAAATTTGTTGGAGCCGGAGAGGCGCAGAAGCGGAAGAAGCTGAATGGTGAAGATTCTATCACCTTTAGCGAGGAAGACGAAAGAGACGTTTGTTTACCTCATGATGATGCTATAGTCATCAAGGTAGAGATTGCACGGCGGGAAGTGCATAGAGTTTTGATTGATACAGGGTCTGCAGCTGACCTAATTTCCTACGAAGTGTATCAAAAATTGAAGGTGGATCAGGACTTGATGAAACATTCATCTACACACCTATATGGCTTTGCAGGGGTCATCTGCAATAGCGGAAGGATCGGTTCAGTTGGATTTATCCATTGGAAGTTTTCCTAAGGAAACAACTGTCCGAATCAATTTTTTGGTGGTTCGAGAACTACCAGCCTATAATATGATTCTCGGGCGACCATCTTTATCCAAGATAGGTGCTATTGTTTCAACAAAACACCTGAAGATAAAATTCCCGACTGATATGGGAATTGGTCAAGTCTCCTCTGATCAGAAGATCTCTCGGCAGTGTTATGTTGCCTATTTAAAAGACAAGGAGGGTCCGAGGAAGGTTACTGCCCTCCCCATAGAAGTTCGAGATGATCGGGAAGAGACAGAGATGCAAAGGCCCGAACCAGTGGAGAAACTGGAGCAAATCCAGCTGTGTACCGAAGATGAGAAAAAGATTACTTATATCAAGTCTGAACAGCTGGAAGAGTTTAAAGATGAGTTGAAGTTTTTTCTTCAACAGAATAAGGATGTATTCGCATGGTCTGTTGAGGACATGCCTGGAATCGATAGGGCCATTGCAGAGCACAAACTCTGGATAGACCCTAAGGCGAAACCAAGTGATACTAAAAGAAGAAATTTCTCCATTGAAAAGTATGAAGCCGTTCAAAGCGAAGTTGAAAAACTTAAGAATTCTGGTTTCATAGAACCAATCGAGTGCCCAACTTGGTTGGCCAACGTGGTGATGGTGAGAAAGGCAAATGGGAAGTGGAGGATGTGTACAGACTACACAGATCTAAACAAAGCTTGCCCAAAAGATTGCTACCCGTTGCCTCGGATTGACCTCTTGATAGATGCGACTGCAGGATATGAAACTTTAAGTTTCATGGATGCCTACTCAAGGTATAATCAGATCCATATGAATAAGGAGGATGAGAAGTATACGGCTTTCATGACTGATCGTGAGAGCTATTATTACAAGGTCATGCCTTTTGGCCTGAAGAATGCAGGAGCAACATATCAGAGGGCCGTCAACAAGATTTTCAAAGAGCTGATAGGAAAGAATGTTGAAGCTTATGTTGACGACATGCTAGTGAAAAGCTTTACAAAAGCAAATCATATTGCAGATTTGACCGAGGTTTTTCTCAGATCTTGCGGAAACATCAAATGAAGTTAAACCCAGAAAAATGTGCCTTTGGAGTCTCCTCGGGAAATTTTTTGGGTTTCATGGTATCACAGAGGGGAATTGAGGCTAATCCTGCCAAAATACAAGCTCTGATTGATATGGAGGCTCCCAAAACCGTTCGGGATGTACAAGTGTTTGACAGGGGAGAGTTGCTGCTTTAAATCGATTTATCTCCAAGTCCGGAGAAAAATGTTTGCCTTTCTTCAAGGCACTTAAAGACCTGAAGGACAAGAAGGAAGCAAAGTGGACTGAAGAGTGCCGGAAAGCTTTCGAGGAATTAAAAGAAGCACTTGGACAACCACCGATCCTGTCCGCACAGAGAAGGGGGAAATATTACAGCTATATCTAGCGACGTCCCTTTCGGCGGTCGGTGCAGACTTGTTCGGGAGAAAGATAAAAAACCGTGGCCGATTTACTATGTAAGCCACGTGTTGCTAGATGCGGAAACGAGATATTCGCAGATTGAGAAGCGGATCTGGCTCTCATGATGGCCGCCAGAAGCTAAGGCCATATTTTCAGGCTCATCCAATTGAGGTATTTACAACTTTTCCTCTTAGTAAAGTTCTTAACAAACCTAATTTGTCTGGAAGGACGGTATCCTGGTCGGTTGAGCTCAGCGAGTTCCAAGTGAGCTTTAAGCTCAGAACTGCAATCAAGGCTCAGGCATTAGCCGACTTTGTAGTAGAAACTACTGCACCAAGTGGAGCCCACCATTGAGGATCCCATTATACCAACCACTTGGGAGGTATATGTGGATGGTTCGAGTAATAAAGATGGAGCAGGCGCTGGAATTCTATTAAAAAGTCCAGCAGGATTTATTATTCGATATGCTTTGAGATTCGCATTTAATGCAAGTAATAACGAAGCGGAATATGAGGCCCTGATAGCAGGACTTCGGTTGTCAAAAGCATTAGCTATTGCAGATGTTACTATTTATAGTGACTCTTAGTTTATAGTCAACCAAGTCCAGGGGGAGTATGGCATTAAAGAACCACGCTTGCAAAAATATCGGGAGATAGTGCAGGCATTTCAAAACCAATTTCGGAATTTGAAGATATCTCGGATTTCGAGGAATGAAAATTCAGTGGCGGATGAGCTATCCCGACTAGCCAATGCCAAGGAAAAGAATCTAGACCCTTCGGTCTACATTGAAGAGATAACTTTTCCAAGTTATCATGAGAAAGAAATTTCTTATATTGAAGCGAACGTTGCTTTGGATGGATCCAATAATCGAGTATCTAAGGGATGACAAATTACCCGAGGATCCAAGTAGAGGCAAGGTTGATCAAGATTCAATCAGCTAGATTTGTCATTCGGAATGGGAGACTATACAAAAGATCTTATGCTGGACCCCTTATGAGATGTATAGGCCCCGAAGGAGCAAAATCAGCTTTGGCTGAGGTTCATGAAGGAATTTGTGGAGCTCACATGGGTGGCCGAGCCCCGGCCCACAAAATTCTAAGACTTGGGTTATATTGGCCTAAGGTCCAAGAGGCTGCTATGGACTACGTTCGTCGATGTGGTAACTGTCAAATTCATGCTACAAGTATCGAAGCGCCCGGCGGAAACTATGACTTCAATTCTAAATCCCATTCCCTTTGCAATGTGGGGAATTGATATCATGGGCAAATTCACCAAGGCATCAAGGCGGACGGGAATATCCGATAGTAGCAATTGATTACTTCACAAAATGGGTAGAAGCGAGTGCACTGGCGGCAATTACTGAGAAAAAAGTGGAGAAATTTTTGCTTGAATCAATCATATATCGCTTTGGGATTCCAAAGATAATATTCACCGACCATGGTACTCGGTGATTGTCCACAATTTGAGCAATTCCGTGGAACATATATGATCGAGCATCGTATGTCCTCAGTGGCATACCCCCAAAGCAATGGACAAGTAGAGGTTACTAACCGAACGCTACTGGAAGGAATAAAGAGAAGACTTGAAGCTGACAAAGCTTCTTGGGTCGAAGAACTACATAATGTATTGTGGGCTTATAGAACTACGGTTCGAACACCTACAGGAGAAACTCCATTCAAAGTTGGCATATGGATCCGAAGCATTGGCACCAGTGGAGATAATGGCGGGGACATTACGGGATCATGAGTTCGAGGAAAAAGCAAATGAACAAGGACTGCTTGATAGTCTTGATTTGTTGGACGAAGTTCGAGCAAAGGCAATAGCACGAACTCAACATTATCAAAGAAGGATAGCGTCTCATTATAATACTCGAGTGAAGAATCTTCGGTACTTAGCCGGAGATCTGGTGTTGAGAAACACCCTAGCTTCCGACCCGCGTCACCAAAGAAAGTTGGACCCTTCCTGGGAAGGACCTTATATGGTTGTGAAACCGGTCGGTTCGAGGAGCTTACAGAGCTGAAGAACATCAATTCCCAGAAAGAGTTGGATCGTTCGTGAAATGCTAGGCATCTCAAAAAGTTTTATCCTTGAGGATGATTTCAATTTTGTTCGCGATATAATAATTTTCAACTCAATCAATGCAATTTTTGGCTTTCAACAAACTATCTTTTGATTGGGGGGCATCATACACCACATTCAAGAACAAGATCCAACTATAAGGCATCGGATGAAAATTCGTATGGGTCCTTCAACACTTATGGAAATTTTTCGAACTTTCTTAAGTCGGGGCATCGGATGAAAATCCGAGTGAGTTCCTTTTGCAAGGCGTCGGTTTGAAACCCGAGTGAGTTCCTTCTCAGACTTATTGTATTTCTTCGGAAATCCTTAAGTAAAGGCATCGGTTTAAAACCCGAGTGAGTTCCTTCTCAGACTTATTGTATTTCTCCGGAAATCCTTAAGTAAAGGCATCGGTTTAAAACCCGAGTGAGTTCCTTTTCAGACTTATTGTATTTCTCCGGAAATCCTTAAGTAAAGGCATTGTTTCAGACAATTAAGACCTAATACAACGGCGATTCAAGTGGCTAGCAAAGTTCAAGATAAAGTAATTTCTTATTTCTTCAAAAGATCCAATGAGGCCAGTATCAAAACAATTACAAGAGCTGGATACAATCTTCGATCAAAGAAGAAAGTCATTATAGGTGACTGTTAACAAGTTATACAAGATCGACGCGACTTTGCTAGAACAAACATATGAGTCAACCATTGGTGGGGATTCAAGGAAAAGAAGAGAAGAAATGAGGATTACAAAAGTATTTCGGTATGCATAAAATCCTCCGCAATTTCATACTCTTTGTCCAGCTTGTCCAAGAGAAGAATGGTCCTCGACCAAACTCGCATTCAAGACAAGCTCGTCATAATTGACTTCTTCTAGCGGAGAATAAACAGGAGAATCTTCCGGATATTGCATAATATCCGGATCGGAAGGTGGAGGATCAATCTTATCCTTGGTCCAGTCGGGAGGAGGAATACCCGGGTCGGTAAATACTTCGAGGATGGCAAACAAGACCGTAGGGAGTCGTATCAAAATGAGGATCCTTCCTTAATATTGATTCCCATACTTCGTTCTCACCATCCCGGTACGCCTCGCAAGTTATAAGCATTCAAAGCATATCAACAAAAGGCTTACTCGTGTAAATACTTGAAGACACAAGCTCTGCGAACATCAGTTGGAAGGGATTCGGGCAAAGGAACGACAGCTTGCCTTTCGGGTAACGTTTCGATCCTTTGGCCCCGACTTTCCAACTGTTCGCTCCAATCGCCGGATCTTCTCCCCGGCATCATCCAAATCTGACTGAAGACGACCAATCATTGAATTTTTTTCTCCTGCCACCTCCCAAGCTAGTTTCCGAAGGCGAGCAATCTCAGCATCTTTAGCTTCAGAGATCTCCCGAAGCCTAGAAACTTCATTGCTCAACCTACTGAGCCTAGAAATTGCTTCCACTTGGTTGTGGAAGTTACCAACAAGACTCCTGCAAACAACTTTCGAGTTAGTAAGGAGCAGAAAAGAAATTTTTCAGAATCAGAGGATAATGAAGAAAGACATACATTACCAGTGACTTCGTAAAGACTTCATCTGGAAGTTTGGAAAGAATTGCGCTCTCGAAGTCATTCGAGCAGCAAGACACCATTCCAACGCTCTGTCAAACTCGTTTGACACTAATTTAGGCGAAGGATGAGAAGGATGAGCTACACCAAAAGAAGGATGAGCTTCATCACTTGTCACCCGACGGCGCTTCCTAGTGGCAAAATCCTCCAACTCGGAAGGAGAGGAGGAGGATGCCAAACAAGCACTAGAGTTAGAAATAGGAGCAGCACTCGCCGGGACCACACCTTCATCGACGCCAACATAGTTGCCTCGGATGCCCAAAGAGTCTCCTTCGGGGTGCACCAACAAAGCTCACCAATAGGCTCACCACCAAAGCACCATCGGCAACGGAGTGATCAAGATCTTCCTGGGAAAGACGAGCAATCACTTCGGGCAAAGGAGGCGCAGGGACGGCATCAATAGAAACTGCGGGAATCTGACTTGAAGATTCACCGCCAGCAGTCGCCTTACGCTTGGAGGATTCACTAGCTGAAACCACCGCACTGGCCCAAACCACCACCGACGGAACGATTTTCTTGCAAGATTTTGCTCTGATAAAGTTCGGGTTGATCTTGGGAGCCACTATGCAAACAAACAAAAAAAAAACCAACCGTATCAGTACAGAAATAAACGACAACAACAGGGGGGAAACCCTAGTTTTCTATAACTTCTGACAAAACAACAAACTAAACCCCAAGTATAACTACCGTGCAGTTTACTCGTGGGGGAAGTGGGGAAAGAGATGAGTAATCAAAAAAACTCACTTGTTCGAAGTTGATAGAGCCGTTGTTGGAGTACGAGGAATACGGAAGCGTGCCGAAGGACGAAAGGTCGCTTTGGCACTTTAGCAAATCTAACTTGCAGAAGTCAGGATAGATGGAGAGTACCCACGAAGGCTTTAAATAGCCTCAGGTATAAGACGACGGTTGAAGGCTAAGGACAACCGACGACCTAGATCGAAATGACGCTTCGAAATCCGCAAAAAGCAAGATCAACGGTCGAAGGGATGCCACATGGAAACATGTGGAAGCGAGCACCTGATGCAGAGATACCTCCAATCGTCGCACCGCCATTAAAATAATTGATGTATTTCCGATTCATTGGAAACAAGTGAATGGTATACAAAAGCAGAAAACGTTTGAACTTCGCAGAAGGGAAACGTGCGGACTTTGCAATAAATGAAGTACTGGGGAAGATTAATGCATCTTCTCGAAACGCATCTTCACGATTTTTCTACAAGATTATTATTCGGCGAGGAATGAAAAGTTAAGTGATAAGTTTTATCATTAATACTTTGATATTCAAGGCAAGATTTCGGCTGGAGATGGGGAAATATAGAGGCCAACATGAAAAAAAAAAAGGCTAATCCATAAATTGGGGGGCAAACTTAAAAAAAAAAACACCCCCCTCCCCTTTTCTTTTTTTTCGGCGGGGGCCCCGGGGGGGGGGACTCTTTCCCCCCAGGCGAGAGGGGCCCCCCTCGAGAGTGGCCTCTCCTCGAACCCCCTACAACAAAAACTTTGTGTTTGCTTTTTCTTCTCCCCTCTGCCCCGCCCCCCCCCCTCCCTTCTTTTTCGTCGTATTGTGGGTGATCGTTTTCTTTCTTTTCCCCCCCCCCCCCCCGCTCCCCTCCTTCCCCTTGCCCCTCCTCGCGGCACTCCTCCCGAGGGTGGGGGGCGGGGGAGGGGGGGGGGTGGTTGTGTCTCCCCCCTCCCTTTCTCCCTCTCCCCCCCCCCCCTCCTCCCCCCCCTCCCCCCCCCGCCCCAGAGTGTGATCCACAACCCCAAGATCGGGTATCGAGTGATCAACCTCCCACATAAACAATAACATAATCATGAACAATCATAACAAGGGGGGGAGAAAAAAAAAAAAAAAAAAAAAAAAAAAAAGAGGATCATAAATGAATCGGAATAATAGATATAATCGAGTATCAAAATGATAAGTAAAGCGAGGCAAAAATCCCACTTTACAACCAGCGGAAAAGTAGCTCTAAAGAATAAACTAGACAAAACCTAATCCCAGTAGCTAGTACATTGGGTAACTAAATTGTTCTCCACTTTATAGACAACATCCTTATAAGTGTAAATCTCATAAATGGCACAAGGACGCTTCCACTCAATGGTCGGACTAAGCATCGTACGGAGCATAACCACTCGCGGAATCTTCGTAGTAATTGTGGTAACCGCAATCACCTTCCCCGGAGATATGCCTCTTTGCCTTGCGCTTCTTCATAGGGACCGTCATAGTACTCAAGACTGCAGGATAGTCTAACAACATTGTACAATAAAGGAATGAGTTTCAAAGAAACTCTAAGAAGGCGCTTAAAAATCCATAATAACATAAATGGCGAGGATTCCGAACAATCATGAATGCAATATGATATGAGACAAGCAATGAATGAATGAATCTAACTCTATGTATGCTGGTCTCTATTGGCGACATGCTTTAAGTCATAGCACCGTACCTCTTTAGGAAAGTCCACTCACATCCTCAACCATTTAAGATATCTTGGATTCTCTCACGGATCATTTCACCGGTCTTGAGCAGCCGATTGGTAATGGGTCCTTCATCCCTCGAGACAAACCTTGGCAGGGGTTAAGTCAACACACTCTCTCACAACCATTTGGTATAAGTACCGGCGCATGTCGGGGTAAAACCTAGCCAAATGCAAGTCTTCTACTTAGTTACATCAAGTCGGATCCAGATACTTCCATTCCTCGTCCCCGACGATCCTTTCCGGTATCCTTCACACTAGAGTCCTCATAGTCCCCCCCCCCGCCCCCAACAACCCAAATGAACACCCAAAAATGGGAAAGGGGGGCCCCAGGCGGCCCCCTCTCACGGGTTGGTTACCGGTCTTAAGCGCCCGTGAGCCCAAGTCTAACCATATGCAACCCTACCAATAAATGGCCCCCACAATGTGATTCCTGTCCTCTCACGGGTAGGTTACCGGTCTTGAGCGCCCATGAATCCCCATTGCTACCACGGGTCGTTCGGTCTCAATACCCCCTCCGATTAGGGTCCGACATAACAGGACATCCTAGCCAAACACTACTAGACAATCCTAGATATGTCATCCAACAGCTTTAGGAAGGTGTCCAGAGGGCATCTCCGGAAACATCCCATAATATTCCCGTAGTAGTCCAAGGACAGAAGTGTCAAAAGGACACCTCTCCTTTCCAAACCATACGTAAGCATACACATGCATCAATTCATATCATCACATATATGGTAACTTCATATATGGAAAGAAATCAATAATTACAATCACTTTTATAACATTGGTAAGTAAATCATACATGAATCAATTTAATATGAATAAGTAATGCTACTGTAATCAAAGTTATGCAACAGTAGTATATCATTGTAAGAATCTAATTTAGGAATCATATCTATGATATTCAAATATAGAAACTAGATTCATGCTATCTATGTAATTAAGGAAATAACCATCCTTACCTTTTATAACTCGCAAAGGAATCCTAAGAAATCAAGTAAGATCTCGGAAAACTTGAGAAGAAGGTCCTAAACAAGTATATACAACATATTAGGAAAGATCCCTAACAGAAAAGATACCAAAACATCCAACATAGACCAATTCTGGAGTTGCCGTACTCATTGGTCGAGTGGATTGGTCGAGTGGTCCACACAGTCGACCAATGCAGATAAAGAGCCCAAAAAAACAGAGTTTTAAGATATGAAATCCGAATTTGGTGGTTCAAAAGGGTACTAATCAAGGGGTAGACTACATCAGTAGTATTCTAACATATAGGGGACCTCAAAACACTAATCCAATCAAGATATCAAGATCCAAATTAGGAAACAAAAAGTTACCATAATTAAATCAACCATGGATCTTGATGAATTTGAAATAGAAAACAAAGACAAGAACAATAGGAGGATGGATCATTGCTTCGGTAAAGGTATCATGAAAACATACTTAGATCTTCATGGAATAAGGCTTAGAAGCATAAATCTAAATAAGGAAATAAAACCTACCATATATGTAACTACCATGCATCATGAAGAACACATAGTAAGGTAGAAGAGAACAACTCGAGATTTATAGATTATGGATCATGGAAGGAAAACACAAGAATTAACTACTAACATGATCAACATAGAAGATCCAAAGAGATCAGAATTCAGATTAGAAGTTTAACAAAGATTAGATCATGGTTTGATCATGATTCCTTCAAAAGCTTGCAATGATCATGGTTAAGATCATTGTTCTAGCCTCAAATCCTTAGGATGATCATGAGAACATGTTCAGAGATGTTTGCAACAGAGAATGCAGCATCTCTTCTACTGTCTCAACTCAAAAAGGAAAGAAAAACAAAGATGGAGGAGAAGAAGAGAGAGTAGACATACCTTTTGATGCAAAAAGAAGAGTTTCGACGAAGATCCGTCAAGAAAGCACCAAGGATGCAAGAGAGATGACTTGCAGAGGTCTTTGGTTCTGCTCCAGAGAGTTTGGAGGCAGCAAATACGAAGTGGACTCGAGATTGGACTTAAATAGAGCAAGAACAACCTAATTGCCAAAGACAAGACTCATTGGTCGAGTGGATTGGTCGACTGGTCCAGCCGACCAATCATCGACCAATGCCGACAAAGAAACCAAAACAGGGAATTGAAGGTCCAGATCAAATCCAATCCTAAAGGGGTTTTGCACACAAGTCAAGTGACTTACCTAATAGGTAGAAATGCCTTCAAACCAAGATAGAGAGCACTCCAAGTCCATCAACTAATTAGATCTTCATCAGATTCAGTTTCCAAAAATAGAACCTCATCATCAACTTTCATGGATTCAAAGCCGACACCAAGTCCTCTACCGGGATGGCCCAAAGCTGACTTCTTACTTTACTTCGGGTCATCGGACCTACAAATAACAAGGGGCCCCCCCCCCCCCCCCCCCCGTTTCCGGCCCAAGGTTGGGGCGGGGTTCCCCGCCCCCCCCCCGCGCACACCCAGAGTTGCGGGGCCCCCCCCCCCCCCCGCAAAGCACGCCCTTCCCGCCCCCCCCCCCCCCCCCCCCCCCCCCCCCCCTCCCCCCCCCCACCCCCCGCCCCCCCCCCCCCCCCTTCCTCCCCCCCCCCCCCTCCTTCCTTTCCCCCCCCCCACCCCCCCCCCCCCCCCCGCTCCCCCCCCCCCCCCCCCCCCCCCCCTCCCCCCCCCCCCCCTCCCCCCCCCCCCCCTCCCCCCCCCCCCCCCCTCCCCCCCCCCTCCCCCTCCCCCCCCCCCCCCCCTCCCCCTCTCCCCCTCTCTCCTTTCCCCCCCCCCTTCCCCTCTTCCCTCTTCTCCAGCCCCCTCCCAGCCCAACCCCCCCCAAACCCCCCTTTTCATACCAAACCCAAACTTAACAAACAAAAAACATTCCCGGAAAGGCGGAAGATATCGAAGAAGTCATAAGAAATTATGAAAACATAAGTAAGCAAGAAGACCGGTACCTTGTAGATTGACTAACAAGGGAGGTGTCATCCAGGGCTTCAAACTCTCGGCGATCGAAGGAGCAAGACCGAGGGAGCTCCATTCTCGCAGCTTTCTCGGGATCCCAAGTAACCCCGTCCGTCATCTTCGGGGTCCACCGGGGGGTGAAGACCTCCTCACCATCCATCGAAGCTTTGGATTTTTTATTGGAGGGAGCATCAATTGTGTCATGCCTCCTCTTGGTTCGGGCGGAGGAAGAGACATTAGACCTCTCCACCATTGGTTTCTTCCCTTTACCCGAAGCATCAGCTACAGGCCTAATATTCCTGATACCCCTATAAGAGGGGTCAGGAGAGGGAAGAGAAGCCTCTTGATCTACGGTCAAGACCTTGGGCGATCGTTGCTCGGCTGTCACAACGGCCCTAGCGGCCTTCACCCGCAGAGCTTTCGGGGTTCATTCTGGGAGGCACCGCAACGAAGAAGGACAAGAGTCGGAATTCAAAACATATCACTTCAGTCAAATCAAAGGATGATGGTTAGAAGCTCACAATGAGCCAAGCCCCAAGATCGAAGGATGGAGTTATACTCCACTTCATATTCATGTATCTCTTGATACCACGGAATGGATTTGATCTTCCTGATGGCCGCCTCGTCTTCTCTGGATAAGGGAAGGCCCCGGTTACTCTCGGACGAAGAAGTAAACCTCCTCCAGGTGGTTGGGAAGTTAAGATCTGATGGAGGCGCTCGACAGAAAAAGTATCGTTCGCGCCATCTTTTGTGGTTAGAAGGGCAAGTTCCTTTGACAAGGATGCTGCCCCTCCAATCAAGTTCAGCCTTATTGCGTTTGGAAAGAAAAAACCCATCCGGGAGGATGGGAGATAGAAAGAACATGAAAATGTACAAAAAGAGAAAGAGATGGCGTAATGCCAAGCTCAAAACACAAACCCAAGAAGCCGACGATGAGACGCCAGCTATTAGGGAGGAGCATTCCGGGACAAATGTTCCAGTGATTCAAAACTGCGAAGAACAAAGGATTAAAAAAGGGAAAGCGAACCCCGCTTTCCAAGTGCATCTATATACGGAGAAAATTCACCCGAAAGGGATGAATCAACCCTCTCATCGGGGTGGGGAGCCCTAACCTGATATGAGGAAGGAAGATCAAAATCTTGGACAGCTGAAAGAAGGGTTTAATTATTGTAAATGGAGGGAACTGAGCCAGGTCCACCATTGGACCCGGAGGTTTGAGGCTGCCTAGAAGACTCGACAATCTTGGAAGATCCAGACTCGAGAAGGATAGGAGAAGTTTCGGTTTTTCTTTCAAAACCTTTTTGAGAAACTTCAGCAAACTCCTGCCAGAGGACAGTTAGGGTTTTGTTATCACTATCCGACTGTTCAGGAGCAGGAGAAGCAAAAGCATCACTTCTATTACCAACATGGGGTACTAAAGAAGCCCTATCGTCCGCCATTACTCGTTTCGGAAGAACTACAAAAAGAAAAAGACCAAGAAACTTACCGATTCGGTGAGACGGAAGCTTGAGAGCAGGAAGGCGCGAAGGCAGGACAACAAAGGTTCAAATTCCAGACAGGGAAGAATGAAACCTACGAAGACAACGAACCGCTTTTAAAACTCCCGCACGAGTGTTTGGGAATCTGAACGATCGAGATTGATTCAAAATCAACGATCAAGATTGAAAGACGTTTTGAAAGTTTGAACTCAAATAGGCGTTCGGAAACCGTCGCTTGGATGACGTGAGCCACGACAGATCAACTGCAACGAGATATGTGGCCTTACACTCACAACGCTCGAGGAAAAGTGACCACCGCATTAAATGTGATATGACATTTAATGAAGCACGCAGAGATCATCACCTGACGACGAACCCAGTTAAAAATCAAGCCCTCGGGATCGACCGAACGCTTGGTCTGGGGGGCTCGTGATATGGAGAGTTTATGATCAGACCGGGTTCATACCTGGTCCGACCCTCGACCCCGGTCGAGACGGAGAAAACCGAATCGCTCTCGAGCGAACCGGATCCGGAAGATGGCTTGCTGAAGAAGAAAGCTTATTCGGCTGCAAGCGTGCCCTAATCTTACTTATGGATTAGGGTAATCACCCTAATGATGGCAGACTCAAACTGACGGCTGCGGATAATCATTATCGAAGGGATAACCATCGCATAACCTAAAGGTTATCTCAGGAGTCCTCTACTAGCCCAAACTAGTAGAAGTCTATCGCTTAACGGATCTAACTGATAGGATCCAACGAATACCCGAAGAAGGCTCAAGTGCATCCAACGAAGGAGATTCGAAGGTACACTCTATATAAACCTCACTACCATACAAGGTGAGGAAGGGATCAATCGATCGAAAAGAATACTATCTGAGACTCAGGTTCAGATACATACTGATAGACCTAAACTATCAGCGATCTGCTATCTAGATCACCTTTCCCAGTTCTTCATTCCTTAGCTCTGTGCTTCTAGCAGAGCCGTTTGTGATTAAGTTCATTAACTGACTTAGCCTTCGGAGGTGGACTCCCGACCCCAGCGGTCGGGCCACATCTGACACTTTCGTTTTGCAGGTCATCACGAGGAGATCTAAGAGCTGAGCAGATTTTGGACGCATCACAATAATATCATGACATTGGTAAAAAGAATATTCTATTTTTATCTTAGTAATTTTGTATACATGTGTATGTTAAATTAAATCAAATCTATTCTGCACTCAGACCAAAAGTTGGCTCTTGGCCTACGAACAAAACAGTACAAGTTGCAAACCAATACCAAACTTGTTGGTTTGGATACGATTTTGTGACTCTCATAAAAAACGGCTCAATCCGAACTAATACAATGACACCTGTAGAGCACAAAAAAATTTCCTTCTCCTACATAATATGACAAGCATGTATAAAATAAACTTAGGCACTATGCAACTCCATCCTTGTATAGACTCTACTCCAATCAATTTTATTTATGCACCACTAGGGTTTGTCAACTATTATATTTATATCTATTAAATTATTTTGATATAAAATTATTATTATTATTATTATTATTATTATTATTATTATTATTATTATTATTATTATTATTATTATTATATGGGATGATGATATTATTGACACCATTAATGAGAGTCAAACCCACAACTTCTATATATATATATATATATATATATATATGGGATGATGATATTACTGACACCATCAATGAGAGTCAAACCCACAATTTCTATACGAAAATGTGTTGTTCATTACCAATCGAGCACATGAGCGATAGTCACTCATTAATATTTTTTTCCTATTACAAATATTTATTGTGTCTAACACCATTTAGTTTTAAATAAAAAAATAATATAATTTTTATTTGAATCTCTTTATAACTATAAAAATTTTAAAAAAATTACTTTAAATTAACAAGAATTAAAGGTGTTAATTGCATACCAAAACCAGTTAACCATACCGAACCGCGCCATCTAAAATCATACCGTTTAAAATTTGATACGGTATGTACCAAAATCGATTTTGAAATTTGGTATAGTACCGTAGCAATTTTAGGAACTCATACTGTCGGTATGTACCGAAATTATACCAAACTAAGGGATATAAATATAATTTTGCAATTAAAGCATTTTACCTGTACTCTATCCCTAATTCCCTATTTTAGTCTTTCGTTTCGTCCTTCACTCATTTTCTTAAATTTACTTGCTTTGTCTTTGTGGATATTAGATTATATTGACTGTTTGATCGCAATTTCATTAGAATCTTAATGAACTAATAAAAAAAGTGGTATGAGTTCGTTCATACAAAAATTGTACTACACTAGATATTGTGTTTAAACAATTTTCTGCACCGATTTAATATTAAAACATACCGAACCATTTTTACAAATACCAAAACCGAATTGTGCCGTGTAAATTTTGTATAGTACGGTTCTGGTTTTCGGTATTCAAAGTTGATACGGTACCGAAACCGTCCCGAATTACTGAAACCGTATTGATTGACACCCTTCCAAAATGCACAATATTACATTTAAAATTCTCCAATTTGTTAATTCAATTAAACAAAAAATATATATATATTCCATTTTTCTGAAGTAAAGGCAAGTAACATGTTCTACCAAAAAAAGACAAAAAAGGCAGGTAACATGGGAATTTTAAAAATACTTCAACATTGAGTTCTACTTAATCTTATTATTATAACGAGATAACATAAAGAATATAAACATAACAGAAGAAAATTCAAGGGGAGTGTAAATGTAATACGTTATATGTAACATAGACTTAAGAATTTTATATGCATTTTGCTTGTAGACTTATGAGTTTTATATGCAATTTACTCCACTGAGCACATTAAAAAAACAAAGGAGAAATATCAGGAATTATATATACAATGCCACTGAGGCATTCCTAGGTAAGAGCTGTTAGTTTCCAACAGATACTACTAAGGTGATACGGAGAAAATTAAACCGAACCCGATCCAATCGGGTTCATGCCTTAAAACCCGGTTGAACCGTGATCAAGACCAGTCTTAACCTAGTCTCTACGATCGTAAAGGAAGGAGTCATTTGATGGTTATAAGCCACAAACGTGATCCCGAATCTTGCGGGATACGTAAACAAAAGAGAAATATAAGGAATTATATATACAACCTTGAGTTTTATATGCAGTTTTATATGTTTCTGCAGTATTTTTCAGAATAGTTCAGCAAATTTAGGTGTGTACTTGGAGAGCTATACAAGGTCAAATTGCATGGGATTTTCTCCTATAGTTCACTCAAGAAGCCTAGTTTTGGGGAGTACCTTCGGATTGTGCACAGGAGTCCGTTTGATATATCAATTGTCTCACTCTTCATCAGTGCGCAAATTCTAACTTAACACTGATAATGTGATCAAGGAAGGAGCAACATCATCAATGTCCATAGACTGGAGTTCCAACACCACATTATCAACTAGTAGGGTCCATAAGTCCCTCCTACCACCACTTCGGGTCTTCGGACCTACAAACACAACAATTTCCGGGTCGGGTCAAAGTTAGGTAAAAGCTGGATTTTACACTGACATAATAAATTGGCCACTGTTTCTTGTCTTTCTCACGAAAAAGTACTGCACTCACTGTCGAGTGTGATGTTGCCAAGTAAACTTGCAAAATTTCTCCTTTCTCTGGTCGAGACAAAAGCGGTGGTTTACCCAGTGTTTTCTTTAGATCTTCGAATGCCTTTTGACATTCTTCTGACCACTTCGCCTCCTTGCTGCCCCTCAAATCCTTGAGTACCTTGATAAAGGGAAGGCATTTTTCTCCTGATTGTGAAATGAATCGGTTCAAAGCATCCACTCGTCCCGTTAAGCATTGCACATCTCGAACGGTCTTGGGAGATTCCATGTTAATCAAAGCCTGTATCTTGGCCGGATTGGCCTCGATACCTCTTTGAGATACCATGAAACCTAAGAATTTCCCTGATGAGATCTGTGTTCAGTCATGATATTCCGAGGACCAAAAAATTTAATAACCTTCACCGCCCCCCCCGGGGGGGGTTTTTTCTCACATCATATTCCTTCTTTCCCGCCCGGCGGCCCTAAAAATCCTCCTGGATCGCCAAACACATTCTCCATTTCCCGTTTGTCTTTTTGACCATTACCACGTTGGCCAACCAGACTAGGCATTCGATGGGTTCAATGAATCCAGAGTTCTTCAAATTTTCAACTTCGCCACTGATGGCCTTGTGCTTTTCTAGAGAGAAGTTTCTTTTCTTCTGAATAACTGGCTTTATCTTTGGATCTATCCAAAGTTTGTGCTCCGCTACCCTCCTGTCACACCCCACCCAGCCGGATCCGGTAATACCCGAATACCCGTGGGGGTGATACACCGCAAGATCTAGGTTCAGTGACAAATCCAAACAAAACATGATATAGCATAATTCAATGGACAAGAAGAAATCAAGTTCAAGAAATAAATTATCAAATCTTAAATAATGATTACAATCATCCATTATTTCAAATCAAAACTAAACATCAGAGTCTTAGAAGAGAAAGAATATTTAAAGTTGCAGCGGAAAATCATTTAAGGAAGCTCTAAGATAAAGAAACTCCATAAGAGCAGTCTTGGCATGAACATGAAGCGTCATGAGCTTCCACTTCTTCTCTAACAACGCCCTCCTGGTAGCCATTCATCAAAGGATCCTCAGCATAGGAGGGGTCCTTATAACCTGTAGAGCAGTCTAAAGAAACAAACAAAATAAAGGAATGAGTTCATAGAACTCAGTGAGGTAACTAACATTCATGTCAATACATTCATCCATACTCCATATCATAATTCATAAAACAATCATGTATTTAATAATATAAACAATAAATGCATGGTGATGATATGATGTTCCTAACTCTATAATGTAGTCTCTAAAGTAGACACGCATTAAGTCACACACCAGTCTTCTTTGGGCAGTCTCATCACTCTTCCCTCACGGCACTCAAGCACGTCTGTTGGGTTCTCCACGGCAATTGGGTCAAGTCACATCAATCCGTGGCTGGGGTATAAGTCACCACTCTCTCACATCACCATTGGTATAAGATCTGGCGCGTGTCAAGGATTACTCTAAGCCCAATGCAAAGTCATACGGTCTCGTACTACATATGGTCCGGATACTTCCCCTATGGCTTCAACCAACTCGGTTCAGTATCTTTTCCCACCTAGAGTCAACGTATCCTATGGCACCAACCAACTCGGACTACGTTGACCCCTAACCCTATGGTCATCCACATATAATGGACAGGATGCTCTCCATGTCCTCTCACGGGTCATTTCACCGGTCTTGAGCGCCCATGAGCCCTTGTCTATTATATGCAACCCTACCATCTCATGATGACAGTGGGCCTGCTTGATGCTCACAGGACCCAGCCACTAACATCACGGGTTAACCGGTTTCAATACCCCTACCGGAAGGGTAGTAGTACTCATGAGGTTACTTAGCCAAACACTTCTAGACATGCCCTACATATGTCAATCAGTAATTAGGGAAAGCGCCAAGGGCACCATAGGAATGCGGCCCATACCGCCTCCTTTGGTATCCTATGGCAGAAATGCCAAAAGGGCATTCCCCATTCCCCAATGTTACCTAGACAATCACATAAGATCACTAGGGCAATGGGCGAACCCATGACCCTAGTAGAAAATACAAGGTAGAGGAAATAATAATATTCCTCCTCTTTCATCTCATACAATATCATACCATATTCATATCAATAACATAGGATTCAATAGCAAAGAGAAATACTTAAGCAATAAATCTTACATTCCATTCGTGCAAAGTCATACACATGCATATCATGGTAAATATAAATTTACAACAGTTTATATCAATAAAAGAAATTAAAATAACAATAAATAATTATGTATAACAAGGTTAGTTATTCCTCACCTTTTTACTTTGCTCCTTTCTCCAAAGTCCAAGAATTCACTCCCACAAGTTTGGTGACTAAAGATACATAATGCCTATTCATGCAAGAAATTAATAATCACAAATTAGAGTCCATTTGGGTTTCAAAGGATATCCCAAAATCTTCCCACAAAAATCCAAATCCTTACCCCTACTTTACAAAAGGGTAGTTCCCAACCTTACTAGTGAATGATCTCTAATTCGCCACCGAATCGAAGTCTAAATGAAACGAAACTTTGGGGAAAACTAATTGGCAGCAAAAGGATCCTACGGGTACCTTCAATTTGATTAAATTTGACCCATCTCAAAAAGCCCCAAATTTGGCTCTCATAAATCACTCGTGGGTGACCTAGAGAGTAAAAATGCGTAAACCTTAGCATGGGATCTTACCATTACTCCCATACTCAAGGGACACATTAATATAAGAAAAGATAAGCTTGTATGATACCTATCATTATTCTCTTTCATAGATCCCCACGAAAGAAGAGAAGAGAAACTCTCACCAACTATGATTAAAGAGAAGGGTTAAAGAAAACTAACATTTCCTAATAATTTTGTGAAGATTC
The DNA here is from genome assembly GCF_041222555.1 of Hakea prostrata. NCBI lineage: Eukaryota > Viridiplantae > Streptophyta > Magnoliopsida > Proteales > Proteaceae > Hakea > Hakea prostrata. The sequence continues at coordinate 23,374,690 of NC_142609.1, read as the reverse complement.
GGATCACAGACACCTTCGGAAGAATGGAAATTGCTCCTCTCTTTCGTTTCTCCTTTTCTCCAAAGCCTCCTCCTCTTTCTAGCCTCCATAATGCGTTTACAAATGAAATAAAACATAAATAGGGTTTAAAAATCTGAATTTCCAATTTTGCCCCTAAACAGAAAATTGGGTGGGGGGGTTGGTTCACCCAAACGGCCCAATCTTCCAGCCCATGGTTGGACTCCCAAACGGACTCCGATTTTAGTGATTTTTGGTTCGTTGGAAAGGTCTTTCGATGACCTTCGATTTGATACCTTATTTGCATCAATCAGATTCTCCGACATCAATATATGGTCATTCAAATATCACCCTATTTACATAATTGTGATTAATCTTCTCTCTTCATTTAAACTCTAGGAGAGTTGTTGAGTCATTACAAGGGTCATCCACCAACACTGGGTCCATTTTCAAACCTTAGGGCTTGACTTAAATGGTCCACGATTGTCGCCGAATCAAGACCCAGGTTCTCGGTCTTAAAACCATGGGTTAAAGGGGTAGAAATCCGGGGGATTTCACACCTCCGATCTATTCCTGGCATGTCCTCTGCCGACCATGCGAACACATCACTATTCTCCTAAAGGAAAGACTTTAGTTCCAGTCTTGAATTCCTCCAGCTGCTCAGATCCGATATGATTAGTCCTTTTTTCATCATCAAGATACAGCTGGATTCACTCCAATTTCTCTCTTGGCTCGGGTCGTTGCATTTCTGTTTGGTCCCGATCGTCTCGAATCTCTATTGGAAGTGTTGTGGCCTTCTTCGGGCCCTCCTTATCTTTTAGATATGCCACGTAGCACTATCGGGAGACTCTTTGGTCAAAGGAAACTTGACCGATTCCCATATTAGTGGGAAATTTTATTTTCAGGTGCTTTATCGAAACTACAACACCTAGCTTTGAAAGGGATGGTCTGCCGAGGATGACATTATAAGCAGGCAGTTCCCGAACCACCAAGAAGTTCACTCGGATAGTAGCTTCTTTGGGGAAACTTCCCGACATGCAATTTCTACCTTGATGACTATGGCGTCATCATGAGGTATGCAGACGTCTCTTTCATCTTCCTCGCCGAAGGTGATCGAACCCTCACCATTCGGTCTCTTTCGCTTCTGGGTCTCTCCAGTTCCAATGAACTTGGATTTGGCTTTCAGCTTTAAGAGCGACTCAGGTTCAAGTCCTCCAAATATTGTCAGTATGGGTGATCGAGTGGCATCGATCACTTCTTTACCCTTCTTTGACTTAGGAGCTTCGGCAAGCCTCTCTTGACTTACCGAACGCTCCCTCTTGTCCCCTGTTCCCCGCAGCTCCGTCCTTTTCCCTTTGACGAAACCGGACAGGTGACCTTGTGATATCAATCTTTTGATATCGGCTTTAAGATGCCTGCAATCATTGGTGTAGTGGCCGTAATCCTTATGGAAATGGCAATACTTCTCCCTATTTTGCTCCCCAGGCTTTGTTGGAAGCTTTGGTGGCCACTTCAGGATATCCTATCTCTTGATAATATTCAAGATGTCTGCCCGAGGAGTATTTAATGGTGTATATTCACTTTGATTGGGAAACCTCTGTCGCCACGCCATTTGAGGCCTTCCAACCCAATCTCGAACATTTTGCTTTGGCTTTTGCTTTTTCTCGGGGGCTTTCTGTGCTTTTGTAGGGGCCTTGGTGTCTCCCTGCCGCGCATCCAGGATTTCGATTACCTATGCTTGCTTCTGACACCTTTTACTAGTTCAGCATAGGTGGTTGGCATGTCCTGAAGCAATAACTCCAAGAGTCTTCAATTGGTGAGTCCAGTGAACAAAGCAGTTTTGGCTACCTGTTCATCTAGATTCTCAATCTCCATTGGGACCCTGTTGAATCTCTTCAAATATTCTCAAATCGATTCGCTTTTCCCTTGTCTTATGGTGAACAAGGTCTCCTCAGTCTTCTTGATCTGTATTCCACTTTGGAATCGACCGATGAATTTCTCGCACCAGTTCCTCAAAGTCCACAATCCTTCCCGAGGGAAGATTTGAGAACCACTTTTGTGCTGCACCGGTTAAAGATGAACCGAATACCCTGCAAAGGATTTCATCTGAATTACCTGCAAAAGCCATAGTTTGCTTGTAATAGCTAATGTGAGTGATAGGATCTCCCGAACCGTCAAACGAAGAGAAGGTTGGTAACCGGAAATTATGAGGAAATTGATATCCGGCTATTGCTTCAGCGAATGGAGTCTTTCTAATAACCAAATAAATGTCATCAGTTATTCTCCCTCTGGATAATTGTCCGAGTCTCTGATTTATATTAGCCAACTCTTGGCCAATATGCATTGAACGGTCAACGACGATGCGGGCATTATCCCGAACCGCATGCCTAGGGGTTGGTGAATGAGTTCGCACTCCTGCACCCAACCTTGTCGTTGAATGAGTTGTGCTTCCTTACGGTCTTTCAAATCGTTCACCTCTTCTAAGGGGCTCTCCCGTTCTTCTTAGTTCTCCGTCTTGTCTCCGGGCATCCTCCTGGAAATTTTGACCAACATTTTAGTCATCTTGAAGCCTTCCTTCCCTTCGTGGAGAATGTCTTGGTGGAAGAGAGGTAATTATTTCCTCTCTTTCTCTTATTCGCCCCGTCGCTTCATGTTAATCAGGAGCCTACAGCACCACCACCTGCCTGGCCAACGTACGAAGTGTTTGGTTCATCTCCAGAAGTTGGAGCTTTAGTTGATCCAACTGTTGCTGGCGTGGATTAGGAGGGTGCAATTGATCATTACCCCCTTGACCACCATCTTCTCGAATTTCATGGGGTCGACTTCCTTCAGGGATATCCTCCGGATTGTTCCCTCTAGGAAGTTGTGCATCAACTTCTCGCTGAGCTGCCGCAGCAGCGCTACTGCTGCCGCCGATGATCTGGTAACCATAGCTTTCTGAAGCGCTTCCCACAGACGGTGCCAAATGATGCTTTCAAAAATATGCTCAACCCTAAGATCTCCGATGGATGACTTGCAAAAACAATCGTTAGATGTGGCCCGACCGCTGGGGTCGGGAGTCCACCTCCGAAGGCTAAGTCAGCTAATGAACTGATCACAAAAGACTCTGCTTGAATACAGAGCAAAAGTATGAATACGAATAGATGGAATACAATTCAGATACCTCTCTCGAAATTAGGTTGTGTCTTATATAGTGTTTACCATCGAATCTCCTTCGTTGGATTTACTCGAGCCTTCTTCGGGTGGCCATCCAATCTTAACGATTAGATCCGTTGTTAATAGATCCGTTCGTGGTAGGATAATGGATAACTGCACGATCGTAGCGTGGCAGTTATCTGAATAAACACGATCCTTTGCTCCCGCAAGTGTCGCTAATCGTCTGCTTGACGATTCATCCACTCCGAGTAACACGGATTCGGGCGTGCTTGTTGACTGAACAGTTTACTTCCTCAGCAAGTTACCAAGTAAACCCGGCTCACACGGATGCGAGTCGGTTCACTTCTTCCTGACCGGAGTCGAGGGTCGAACCATGGGCGGACCCGTTCGATTGTGATTTCTCCCATATCAGTAGGTAAGACAATTTGGCCAAAATCCAATTGTCGTTTGGTTTCTTTCTAGCAACTATAGGTAATCCATCAATAAGTTATTCATCTAACAGAAAAACACATAAATTTCACGTGGTTCACCTGTAGCCTAATCCAAACAAAAAAAATCGACTCAGACAAAAATCAAACCAATGTACCCCACTAAGAATTCAAGACAGCATAAAGTTGAATAAAAAAATACTAACTCTTTAAACCGATCTTATATAAACCAAGTTGATACGATAACCCAAGTTGCTTTTCCACCAAGAGAGAGGGAAAGAAAAGAAAAAACAAAACCAAGTTGCCAAATGCAAACAAACCACAACAAAACCAACTTGCTAAATGCCAACAAACCACAATAAAAAGCAGCAGATGCATCATCATGCATGCAAGCTAAATGAGACTCGATCCCAGTAACCACACACTCTCTATAAAGAATTCTCAACGAGTACGGATTTTTTATTATTTATAATACGAGTACGGATCTTTTTATTGAATGGATTTAATATTCATAAAAAGAAAATATGAAGTTACGGAATGTCCAAGGAACTGATTTTATATTCAACAAGTAAATAAAAGCATAAACATGGCTGCAGGCTGTCTAAGGGCATGTTTGGTTAGTTAAATCTGAAGAGTTTAAAAATCTAGAAATTTCAAATCTATGAGTAATGATTTATAAAATTAACTGTTTGGTTAGCCTGAGTCTTTGGAATGAAATCTTTAGAGTCATGGTTCAAATGTTTAAGGGCCTGTTTGGTTACATGACTCTGCAAATTTCAAATATTTAGATATTTCAAATCTGTGGAGTCATAACTTATAAAATTAAATGTTTGGCTGTGGAATGAAATCTGTGAATTCATCCTAAAAACCTATTTGATCGACGTGATTTTTGTGAATCTGTAAATGTATAGCTTTTTTGAAATCCTTAGATTTCACCCCTTACTAATAAATCTACATATTCATGTTTTTAGTGTAAAAAGGTGAATTTCTAGATTTCATGAATCTAGAGATTTTTACAACCAAACAGGTATAATTCTCAGATTCATGAATCCAAAGATTTGAAATTTCTAGATTCATATAACCAAACAAGCCCTAACGCTTTCCTATTAGGGAAGAAATCTCTAGATTTCACCTCATACCCATAAATCTACAAATTCACATTTACTAAAAATGTGAATCTTTAGATTTTATGAATCCAAGGATTCACACAACCAAACATGTATAAATCTTCCATTTGTGAATCTAGAGATTTCAAATATTTGGATTCATGTAACCAAATAGGCCCTAAATGAATTCTTGCTATCAAATTTATTAAATTAAATCTAAATTGCTTATGAGGCATGATTCAGATTTAATCCTACCAAATTCTATAATAAGATTTAATCTTTTGAATTATCTCTTTAAATTAATGTTACTATTAAGTTACCTATTTTATTGAGTATTGATAAAGTGGACTATATATGCTCAAAGATGATCCTCCTCCCCCCCCCCCCAAAAAAAATATTTAAGTTCCCCCAAATTTGGTCTTCTTTCCATGTGTGGAATATGAGCATTTTGCCCCTTTCCTTATTAAAGAAATCGGGTATGACATTAAATACATGCTTAATATATGAAAAAATATCATTTTTTCAATTATACGTTCAGATACAATTATTAATATCGCAATCAATAGATGTATTTACTAATTATATGATCAAAACAAAAATCTATATCAAACCAAACTTGCCAAAAAAAAAAAAAAATCAATTTACCTCAATAGAAAATCAATAAGATCATGACATTGGTAAAAAGAATATTCTATTTTTATGTTAGTAACTTTTTATACATGTAGGGGTGTAAATGGATAATCGAAATCCGCTTCCGAATTCGCATCCGCATCCGTTTAGGGGTATGTGCCATTCGATTATTGATAGGATGCGGATATGGTATACCCCTTCCTCATCGATTATTATCCGTCCGATAAAATTATCCGATTAAGTTACTTATTTAGATTTATTATTCTTATTTTTTTAAATTTGACCTATGCTATGTGGCTATTTTTCTAAATTTTCTACTAAAATAACAATCAAAATTGTTAAATTCTTAAATTTCAAACCTAGCCCTCACAAATAAAAAGGTAATGATGTAATCAGGTAGTTGAAAACTTGTATTCAATCTATATTCATGCCCATTTAGAAGAATGTACATAAGAAAATAATTATCTGATTATCATCCGAATCCGACAGAATCCGTTCGAAAACGGATAGGATATTATCCGAAATATAATAAGAATACGGATATGAATATACCACTATCCGATCTGAATCCGATCCATTTACACCCCAATATACATGTGTATGTTAAATTGAATCAAATCTATTCTGCACTCACACCAAAAGTTGGCTCTTGGCCTACGAACAAAGCAGTTAGAAGGTGCAAACCAATACCAAACTTGTTGGTTTGGATCCGATTTTGTGATTCTCATAAAAAAAAACGGCTCAATCCGAACTAATACAATGACACCTGTAGAAAACACCCAAAAAAAAATACTTCTCCTACATAATATGACAAGCATGTATAAAATAAAATTAGGCAGTACTACAGTAAATTTATTTATGCACCACTAGTGTTTGCAAAGTATTATATTTATATCTATTTATTTTTTTGGTACAAAATTATATATATAAGAAATGAGAATGTTACTAATACTATCAATGAGTCGAACCCACGACCTCTATGTGAAAAGGTGTTGTTCATTATTTATCGAGCAACTCTGCAATAGTCACTCGTTAATTTATTTTTTTTCCTATTACAAATATTTATTGTGTCTAACACCATTAATTTTAGATAAAAAATAATATATTTATTCTTATTGAATCTCTTTATAACCTAAAAAAAAGAATTACTTTAAACTAAGCAGAATTAAGGGTGTTAATTGCATACTGAATCGTTTAACCATACCGAACCGCACCATCTAAAATCGCATTGTTCTATCATACTGAAATCGAATTTTGAAATTCAGTGCAATACGGTAGCAGTTTTAGGTACTCATACCGTCGGTATGTACTGAAACCGTATCAAATTGGTACCGTACCAAATTAAGGGATATAAATATAATTTTACAATTAAGGGATATAAATATAATTCCTTGTTTCAGTCTTTTATTTCGTCCTTCATTCCTCTTCTTAGATTTACTTGCTTTATCTCTGTTAATTAGATTACTTGTTTTGTCTCTGTTGATATCAGATTATATCGACTATTTGATCACAATTTCATTAGGATCTTAATGAACTAATAAAAAAACTGGTATGACTTTGTTCGTACAAAAATTGTATTGCAATAGATATTGTGTTTAAACCATTTTTCCGCACCAATTTAATTCCAAAACGTACCGAAACATTTTTGCAAATACTGAAACTATATTGTACCGTGTAAATTCAGTACAATAATTATGGTTTTCAGTATTCAAAGTTGGAACTGTACCGAAACTGTATCAATTGACACCCTTCTAGAATGCATAATATCACATTTAAAATTCCCCAATTTGTTAATTCAATTAAATAAAAAATATATATTCCATGTTTGTGAAGTAAAGGCAGGTAACATGGGAACTTTAAAAATACTTCAATATTGAGTTCTACTTAATCTCATTATTCTAACGAGATAACATAAAGAATATAAACATAGCAAGAAGAAAATTCAAGGGGAGTGTAATTGTAATACTTTATATGTAAGAAATTATGTATACAATGCCACTGAGGCATCCCTAGGTAAGAGCTGTTGAAGTTTCCAACAAATACTACTAAGAAAAACAAAAGTTTCACCAACAGAAGATTGAGTGTTTGATAAGGTTGGGGTTTTTGCAGAATTTTGATGGTTACCATTGAGTTATCTCCTAAAATTAATGTTAATTTTTAAGTTATTTAGATATCATTAACATTGATAATTTTAATTAATTTTTATTTATAATATTTTAATATTATCCTCACATCTTAAGATAAAAAGATGGAGTAGGTGATGAAAATATATATATATATATTCGTGTGACAAAAGTTTCATGTAAAAGACGCAAGAATAGAATACTAGTGGCTGCCAAAGATAGAAGAAGAAGGATACAAGTTGATGCATCCAAAATCTGCTCAGCCCTTAGATCTCCTCGTGATGACCTGCAAAACGAAAGCGTCAGATGTGGCCCGACTGCGGAGGTCGGGAGTCCACCTCCAAAGGCTAAGTCGGTGATGAACTTAATCACAAACGGCTGCCTAAGGAATAAAGAAGCGGGAAAGGTGATCTAGATCGAAGCCGATAGTTTATGTCTCATACCGAATCAGTCCGAGTCTCGGATGTGTGTGTCCACCTCGTAAAGCGGATAGAGTGTACCTCGAATCTCTTCGGGATGCACTTGAGCCTCTTCGGGTAGTCGTTGGATCTTAACAATTAGATCCGGGCAATAGACCACTAGTTTGGACTAGTAGAGGACTCCGAGATAACCCGGTATGCGGGATTATCCCTTCGATAATGATTAGCCGCAGCCGCAACGAGTCCGCTATCATTAGGGTAATTAACCTAATTCATAAGTAGGATTAGGGCGTGCTTGTAGCTAAATAAGTTTTCTTCCTCAGCAAGCCATCTCCTGGATCCGGTTCGCTCGAGAGCAAGTCGGTTCCCTCTGTCTCGACCGGGGTCGAGGGTCGAACCAGGTATAAACCCGGTATGATCATAATTTCTCCATATCACAAGTCAATCGTATGATTTTTCATTCAATGGTATTCTTGTATTTTTGAAAAGTTTAACTTAATTACATCAATATTAAACTATAAAAAGCTCCAGTTTCTCCAAAAAATATTAAACTATAATTTATAACCGAGGTATTTTTAACTATAACGGGTCTATTGATAAATTGAATAATTCAAGGCGTTATTAAATTTGAAGATGACTCAACAGGTTCGAAGGTTTAGCTTGAGTGCTCTAATTTATCGGGTTTGGGAGGAGAGAAGTCGAGGATATTTAATGGAACCACTGTATGTCCTAAGAAAGTGATGCGTCCAAAATCTGCTCAGCCCTTGGATCTCCACGTGATGTCCGCGAAAGCGGGGGGGGGGGGGGGCCCGCGGGGGGGGGGGTGGCCGGGCCGGAGTCTCACCTCCGAAGGCTAAGTCGGTGGATGAACTTAATCACAAACGGCTGCTAGAAGCACAGAGCTAATGAACTGAAGAAACGGGAAAGGTGATCTAGATAGCGGGACGCTGATAGTTTGGATCTATCGGTATGTATCCGCGAGTCTCGAGATAGTATTCTTTTTGATCGATTGATCCGTCCCTCACCTTGTATGGTAGTGAGGTTTATATAGAGTGTACCTTCGAATCTCCTTCATTGGATGCACTCGAGCCTTCTTCGGGTAGTCGTTGGATCTTATCAATGAGATCCGTTGAGCAATAGACTTCTACTAGTTTGGGCTAGTAGAGGACTCTGAGATAATCGTTAGGTTATGCGATAGTTATCCCTTTGATGATGATTATCCCAGCCGTCGGTTTGAGTCTGCTTTGTCATCGGGGTGATTACCCTAATCCATAAGTAAGATTAGGGCACGCTTGCGATCGAATAATCTTTCTTCTTCAGCAAGCCATCTTCCGGATCCGGTTCGCTCGGGAGCGTTCGGTTTTCTCCGTCTCGCCGGGTCGAGGTCGGACAGTGATTGATTGATTGGACTACTGCTACAGCAGTGGCGATGGTGTTGAGGAAGTCCTCAGTTCCGTGGAAGGTGGTAGACATTGTGGAAGACATCAGAGTGATGGGGTATTTCAAGGGTGTTTATGCGAGCATAATTTTTCGGGAGGTCGATACTTGTGCTGATTTTTTGGCTGGATTTCTTTTCGTGCCAGGGGAGGTGGTCTTTGATTGTAACCTTCTTCCGCAAAGATTGGCTGAGCTTGTTTATAGTGACGCCTCTAGCAAAACTTATTATAGTCTGTAAATGTCATGTATAGTCTCTTCTTTTATTAATATTATCAACTACTTTTTCCAAAATAATAAAAAAAGTGGACTGAATATTTTGTCTTTTTAAGTTCAACAACATTCTTGTGGTTAACTTTATGACTTTTTTTTTTAATCGAAAAGAAAAGAGAAAATAACACTTGACATGTTTACTATACAAAACAAAAAAAACAATTGAACCAACCTCTATCCCTCTAGCTTCCACCTGTAATGTGATGAGCAAGATGTAATAATTAATATATCTCATGATATTTTAATTTTTTATTTTATTTGAAATTCATCTGGGACAACTTGTGCATACCTCGATTACATCTTCAGCAAGGAGACTACCATCCTCAAGGTCGAACTCATGACTTCTCTATTGAGAAGTATGAATCTTACCACTTTCAAAATTATGCTTACATTAATTATTATTTAACAATTATAAATTAAAAAAATTAATTATTAAATATGATTCACATGAGGTATAAAAATGATAAAAAAAAATTTAATAATAACCCAATAAATAATATATAAATTAAGTTCCTAAAAGCTAAAAAAAATGTCAACGAAAGCACCGGTACCACTAATTTGGGAGAGAAAACATTAGTTTATGATTTTTTTCTTAGTTAAATTGCCACCGTTCGTTCTACTCTTTATTATTTTATTTAACTCAAATTTTAAAATAATACCAACAAAGAATATTCCTCATCATCTTCTCCATTTTACGTGATTTGGGTGATCATGGTGGGTTTGATCTCTACACTCAAACCTTCACTAATACCTTCCAATTTGACGACATCATGTTGGGTTTGATTACGTCGGTCCTAATCTCGGGATTTAGTTGATCTTACCTTTCAATTCCGTGGAGTCTTTGTTTTACTTAATTATTTTCATTAAAAATAATATATTTCTAGTAATATTTTCGAGGTTCAATGACTATGATTATAAAAATCGAATATATTTTGCTTTCTACGCAAGATTTAAACCATTGGTTTGGAATATTGTATTGGTTAGGTGTTTTAAGAGACAATAGTTTACCAAAAAGAAAAGAGACAATATCGTCTCGTATTATAGTATTGACTAATGTATTTTAATGTAATTCAATTGAGATACATAAATCAATTGTATATTTGTATTAAATATGATACATATTGACTAGTGTGTCATGAGATTGCACTTGATCCCATGATCTAGCCACGAGATGTTAGATGTATATATTGCACTGTATTTCTTTTTCTTTTTTTTTTTTTAAGTAAAACTTCATGACAAGTATATATCAATACATCCTAGCCAATATTAAGGGTGTTAATACGGTACGGTACCGTATTTCAAACCGTCTAACCATAACTGTATCATACCATATAAATTCGGTATGGTATAAAAACGATATTTTAAAAACGGTTCGGTACGGTTTCGGTATGAAATTAGTACGAAAAAAATGGAATAGTTCGTTATATGGAACGGTATGAATTGGTATAAAATCATATCACTTTGTTAATGAACCTTAATTTAGAAGGGCACTCCAATAGATGAGAAAGAGAAGAGATTGATTAAGCCAAATAACAACCAGGAGAAACATACCCTTAAGATAGCATGAAGGATATGGATGAGACAAAAAAATGGAGACAACATTAGTTATTCTGGAATTTAACTTGCCTACATGTTTGTCTGTTCTTTCCTATACAAGACTCAGTTTTTAGGTTTCATATAACAAAACACCCATGTAAATTTCATACTTGAAATGCTTGGAAAATTGCAAATACAAATGAAACGTTATGCTTTCTTGGCTCTTGCTACTAAGAGTTTAATGGTTATTAGGCAAGTAGGCAACCTGTTTGGTGGGGAAACAAAAAATAGAAATACGATTCCAAATTAGCACAAGTTGTTTAGAGACTAACTGGTTAATATCTACAGAAATGGAAGAACCATCTATTACAACTATAATCCTATAGCATCTTGGTTATTCACCTATTAGGGTTTAAAGGTTAAACTAAAATTACAAAACTAACCTAAAAAACGGTATTCGGTATGGTTCAATATTCGGTAATTCGGTATGGTATACGGTATGTACCAACGGTATATCGTCTGAAACCAAAACCTTACCGTACCAAATTCTAGAAAATGGTTTCAATACATTCGGTACCAAATTTGAATCGGTATGGTACGGTGCGTTTTTAAACGGTATGGTTAAACGGTTTCAGTACTGTATTGACACCCTTACTAGCCATGATATGTATAAATATCATCGTATCATGGTCTAAAACCCCTCGCAGAAAAGTCCTAGCCAGAAAGGCCCAATTAGTAAATAATCCAATTGTTTGACCCCTTACCACTCCTAGTAGTGTCAGTTGCTCCTCAATAAATAAATAAAAAAACTACCTTGAAAAGAAGGACATACTTTAAACCTTTCTTCTAATAACCCATGAGAAATACCAGCACCCAAGCATACAATAAACCAAGTCTTGCTGGTTTTTAGATGTTTCTGTTATGCTACTTTTACTAGTTGAAAGATCTTGGTTGCTAAAAGTTAGGGTTCTATAACTATTTAGACCGAAATCAGGCACCCAAAAGTAAAAAGGAAATATCCCTTCCACATTCAAGTTTTCGGCTGGGTTTGTTTGCTGGTATAAAGGTGGGGTGAGAAAAAAGGAGTGGGAAAATTATTAAAAAAAATAAATTTTTTCTACTTTTTCTAAAAATGTATATTGTTTATTTGTTTGGGATAAGAAAGTGAGAGACAAGCTTCCTTGAATCAAAGAAATTTGTTTTGTGAGGGGGCAACCCAACTTTTCTCCCCGAATGTTTTTTAAAACCCCACAAATTTGGTAGAATTTTATGAAAAAGTTTGAAAAAATAAAAAGTGAGACCCACCACTATCACTTTTTCACACACAGACTCTTTCCTTTTCTTTCCTTCTCTCTAACATCACTACATATGGAGCCCAGATTTTTTTTTCCCACCCCACCTTTGCAAATTAAAGGAGCCGAAGTTTATTTTCCACCCTACTTTTAGATCCTTGTTTCAAGGCTTCTGCTAAAGACCATCATGGAGAAAGATTCAAAGCACATTGAATCCTTCTTGTTTTGTGGGCTCAGCTCGTGCTCAAGTGGACAAAACCAACGGAAGAAATATTTAATAATATTTAAAATATTTAAAAAACAAATAAAGAAAGAAAACCAACGGCCACCATTGGAAGTTTGGAACCGATGGCTTCCTTGTGGGCCCCACTGTTTTGACACACTAAGAGCGGCCCTTCTTATAGCGTTTTAGCTGACTTTTCCAATTTAGTTCAGCGGAATTCCTACTTTCTAGAATTGTTAACAAACAGCATATGCTTTCTGGACTCTCTCTCTAATTCCTTTTGGTCTCTTCGCAACCGTCAATTTAACTCCCTTGGAGCCCACGCCAGAAAGCATTTTTCTCTCTTTAAATAACCCCCCATAACCCCAGTTCATTCTATAGAGAAATTCAAAGTCTCCTCTTCTCTTCCTGCCCAAGTTCTCTCTGCTGCCTCAAGTTCAGCCTACCTCTCTTGTTTTTTCTTCTTCAATCCAGGCTTCATCTGAGAATCCAATGTCTAGTCTTCTCTGCAACTTCTTCCCTAATGATATTCTTACACCTCAACAGTTACCCATCAAGACCCAGAAGCAGAAAACAGTTACGTGTGAAGGAACCATGAACTGCAATTTCTTCCCTAATGATGTGCTTCCTCCTTTTCAGTTGCCTGTGGGTGAAGGCCAGACCTCTCAGAATGATGATCAAGCAGCCCCTGCACAGGAAGGAACCCAGAAATTCAAAGGCGCTTCAATCCGTACAGAGCAAGTTCCCAGCCTCAGAGACTTACCTCCTGTTGTTATAAGTTCAAGGAGAAATAAACCTTTCTCTGCTTCGAAAGATATTTCCAATACTGTCTAGATCATCAGGTAGTACATAAAAGAGGAAGTTCTATCTTGTTAGAATTTAGATAGTAAGCAAAGGTTTTTGTTTTCTTTCTTGTTCGTTTCTGTTATGTTCATTCCATTTAACATGGGGATTGGGTTAATAGCTATGATCATAAACATTTAGTGTTTCTGAAAGTTGTAAATTCGGGTATTGATTAGTGAATGATATCTTTGATTTTTGGGATGATGCCATTGTTACATTTTGTTCCACTGAAAGTTGAGGACAGAGGTGATTCAACCTAAAAAACATGTCAAGAATTCAATTTTTTTTCACAGAATTGGACCCCTATGATCTCATACAGGGCAATATAACAGGGGAAGGATTTGAGAGTTCTATAGTTTAGAGAGATATAGTTTGGCTATGTTCCAGAAATTGGGGAGATGAACTATTGCATTATGAGCCCAAATTTCCACATCAGAAACATCAATTAGTTTTAGAATTTGTACAAAGCTCAATTACTACCAAAATATTTCAACAACCATCAAAAGTGCAGATCTTATAATCCATAAGATTCTAAATTATAGGAAGCAATTTGGTGGTAAAGATGAGTTGCAGTATTTGATATACACCATTCTAAATTTCTAATTGGTTAGATAGGTGAAATAAACATGTGCAATTTGACCAACTGCCCAAAATAGTTTATAGAAGTTGCTGGCAGCACTTGCAGGTCCTGCACCAACCAGATTATGACTTTGATTTCTAAGCATTTCTTCACGGGTATGTTTGTATTGCCATCTATAGTGACAACAGAAATTACCAAAAGCAAGAATACCCTTAGCTTTACATCTGCAGAAAGAAATCACCAAACTTGCTCACATCTACCTGGTAGTTTCATGTGTTTCACAAATTAACTAGCATTTGAATTTTCCTGGACCAAAGACAAAAAATACAGATGGGTATGGAATCTCCAAATAGAATATTCTGGCTTCCCAATTCTATATGAAACAGAGCTATCAGCAATTTTTTTTGATGACCCAAAAAAGCGTGGTAAATAACAATCAATCTTGTACTCTTCCCTAAAGTTCCAATTCTTCTTGGTATCTTCACAACAGTCAATGGAACTACCTTTCATCTCACGTAATAAAACTTTTTCTCTCTTTCAATAACTCCACTTGGGCCACTTCATTGTGTAGGGAATTCAAACAATTCAATGTCTCCTCATCCTTCCTACCCAAGTTCTCTCTGCTTCAACCTACCTTTTTCCTCCTTCCTAACTTCCATCTGGGAACTCAATGTCTAAACTTCTTTACAATCTTTCCTACTGATATCCTTACTCCTCACCAGTTACCTATCAATGGAAATAAGACCCAAAGCAGAAAACAATTACCTGTGGAGGAATCATTAACTGCAACTTCTTCCATAATTTCTTGTACTGTAGGGAGTAAACAGATGTCTCTTTTATTATTATTATTATTACTATTATTTCTATTGTTTCTCCCTCTCTGGGAGTGGTTATTTTCATTGTCTCTGTCCTCACATGTTCACTTCACTTAATATAGGATTGGGACTGGTATCTACAAAAGACAACATTTAGTGTATCTGAATGTGCATAACTTCATCTTGTAAATTCAGGGCATCCACAAACGAATAATTACTTTGATATTGGGATAAGTTGTAACAGTTTTTAAGCAAATTATGAAAGTTGAGAACAAAATACACAATAGTGATTCAGCATAAAAACCATGCAAGAGTTCATATTTATTTCACAAAGTTGAACCTCCATGATCTTATCCAGGTTATTCTAACTGGAAAGCATCTGAAGGTTCTATAGTTTGGAGAAAAACATAATCTAGCTTTAGTCCTGAGAATTGGAGACTAACTATTGAAATATGAGCAAAAATTTCCACATCTGAGACATCAAAGTGAATTTTGGAATGTGCACAAAGCTCAATAACAACCTAAAAATTTCAACAACCATCAGAAGGGAGATCTCCATACCCATGAAATTGTAGACCAGAGGAAGTAATTTAGTCAAGGATGAGTTAAATATTTGGTAAAGACCATTCTAATTGGTCTGGTAGGTGGAAAAAATAAACATGGCAATTGACCAACAACCCCAACACAGTTGGAAGAAGTTCCTTTGCAGCACCTACAGGTCCTGTACCAATCAGACTGTCACTCTGATTTCTCAGCATTTATTTATAGCTTTGTTGGTATCACTATCCTTCAGTGACAAGTGATATTACCCGGAAATTTATAGAAAGAAATTATCAAACTTAATGACATCTAGCTGGTAATTGCATGTCCTTTACACACTAACTTGCATTGAATTTTCCAGGATCAGAGACAAAATACAGATATAAAACCTCCAGGTAGGATATTCTGGGTAAACAAGAAGTTTCTGTGCACCATTCAAGAAGTTTGTTGCACTGACAGTTGAAAATTTTCCAGGGCCAGTCTTTTTACATTAAATGGTATAGGATCTCTAACTAGAATATCCAGAGGAATAAAAAGCTGTTTTTCACCTTTCATAGACCGTGACAAAGGATCTTTTTCTTTTTCACCATCAGTTGAAAACATTGTGATGCTATGCCAAAACTCAGTATTGGACACTCTTCGCAAATTTTCGACATGGCTTTGATAACCCAAAATATGGTGAGTTACACAATAAACCAATCTCAAAACCTTATCTATTATCACGAAAAATGAAAGGGGCACACCTAATGAAGACCATGGGGTTTGGGGAGGGTCATAATGCGCACAGTATTATTACCTTAACTTTGCTGAGAGGCTATTTCTTGACCTAAACCTATGATGACTAGGTAATAGATCATCTAGAAATAATTATTGTCATAGATGAAACAACAACAAAGGGCAAGTTCCTCTAACAAAACAGAGTAGAAACTCTGAAATAGCTAGTGCTTATCTATACATCAAAACAAAGCCATCTCACCACCTGCAATCTTACTTTCAAGTGCAAAAGAGAGTAGGAAACCCCCCCCCTCCCCCAACCACCAAAAAAAAAAAAGAAAAAAAAGGAGAGAAATTTATGTTCATGCACTTCTTTTCCCTTCATTTTTATACACATGGTCTAGAGAGAAGAGATGGTATATCTGGATTGGAACAAATATCAGCAACATGGTAAGCCAGATGGGGCTGAAATTTTTTGGGACACCAAGGTTTGGCGCAAACGCAGTCAACCAATATCGGGAATGAAGCATTGGAATCGAGGACAACCAAGAGGCAACACACATATAAGTGGGAGAATATGTAACTGAATTTGAGTATGGGTCAGTCCACAACATTCCATAGATACAGTGGTTGGAATTGCATCATCACCTTCCACATGACACAACTAATTGGTATGTAGACCATACATTTCCTAGCAGAATACTCAGTTCAAGAAACCTTTTAACTCCACAATACTACACTTTCCAGAAGCATGAACAAAAGACATGAGTGTAGAATAGAAATCAAGAACAGCAACAACAATCTCTGGGATTCTAGTGGGACATGAATCCATGAAGGATTACCAAGTAAACTAAAGATCCATCAATACCTTGATTCCCTATGAAGAAGAATGACTACTTAGCAAAACAAACAGACTGCTCAGATAAAGGAAATAAAAGAGGCAGTACAAATCACATTTGTCCAGCCAACTGTAACTGAATAAGTATGTCTTTTTCTAAAGAACCTGCATGGGTTGCAGAAAAAATATATCCACTGTCAGGCTTCACACTTGATGATGAATCCCTTGTAAGAGAATATTTCCCAGTGTTAGGGTAAAAATCAATCCAGAAAAAATGAGTATATAGGCCCAGTAGCACCTGTTTTCATCCTTGTTACACTACTGCTCTTTTTCAAAAGCTTCAATCACTGGACAGGATGGTTAATGCTTAATGTGAATCCAGCCTAGTTATAGTAACTGCTGTTTGGCAATAAGAAATTCTATTGAAAGAGAAGAAAAAAAGCATATGGCACTACCGCAGTAAGATGAAATGAAGATTTAAGATTTTCTTCTCATAAAAATCAACAATCTACATCATTAGAGCCTACCTGTTGCTACCATTCTATGACCATTAAATGTTGCTTGTCATCAACAAAGAGTTCAAGTTACTGAAGATTTAAGATTTTCTTTTCATAAAAATCAAACAAAGGCTCTCCAACCATATAATAAAGATTGGGACAGTACCAAAGCAATGCAGGGGAACATGAAAAGAATTATATATTTATCGAAAGAAAAACCCCAAGTAGTCATTGTTTGCTGGAAAACTCTGATTTCTCAATGAATCATTTTGTTGCCAATGTTGTCATGCAACTAACTCCCGAACCTAGAATGTTTTCCTCTTGAACTTCCCAACACCGAATATAAAAAACTCAGTACAGAAAAATAATCTCATCTCTAGTAGCAATACAAATTACAAAGAAAATATTATAAAATCCAAATTGATACATGCAATTGAAGCATGTGAAAGTCCAGTGCTTCAACATCATCAATAAGCTCCTCTTTCTGCATTAATTCACTATCCATTCCCATTTCCCTGCTACCCAAAGTCATCTCGTTTCTTTAATTTGGAAAAAGGATTAAAAATTAATAAGCAAGATTGACAAATGCAGTATAACCCTTCTGAATCATATCCGGACTGGGTAATCCAAAGCCTGAAAACATCTGAATTCCTCTGTTTTATTACAATTTAAGATAAAATCCAATCAAAACTGAGAAAACAAATGCCAAGTTTTCCACAATTACTCAAAATCAAACATGAATGCGAGGAACTCATTTCTCCGTCAAGATAAAAAATAAATAGCTGAAACATAAAAGGAAAGAAATGACTGGAAATCCATAAGCCTACTTGATCTACGAACTCTTCAAGAGCTTTAAAAGGAGCTACGGAATTGCCTGGAACGGAACTTGTAAGGGTCACTTCCCACTTCCAACAACATTTGCAAAAAAATTGAATCGAAAAAGAGACGTGAAACTGAGTAAAGTGAATCCGGAACCGAAACAAGATCCAGACCGAATAAACCATGGTTGGAAAAGTCGGCATCAGTATCGGATCGGGTGGATTTTATATTATAACTAGAAGCTAATTGGATGGGTGGTCAGATTGGCAATTGAAAAACCTATCGGTTTTGGGTTGGTTCGGTCGAATCTGTTAGTGTAAACCAAATGGACCAAATCACAACTCAACCGAACCATTAAAAACCCAACCGATTATAACCCGTTTTAAATAGGTTAAACACCTTGGTAAGATCTAAGAGGCAAGATCTAAGGCCTAAATATAATTTTAAATTTCAGGTGCGAAAATGATTTGATGACGGATTGGTAAAGGTCTCAAGATACACCCGACCCAAATGCAAACCGGACTCTTGCTAATAATATGTGAAACCAAAAAGCCCAAATAGAAATCGGCTTGGACCGAACCACTGCCACCCCTAGTATCGATTTCTGATTCTCTAAATAAAAATTATATTTTCAAATAGGTTGAAATAGTTTGACAATGTGTCAATAATGGCCTCAAAATCGATCCAACTCGAACCCAAACTGCATCAACCCGAAACCAAATCAAAACCGAAATCTTGCCAATGGTAACATGTTTGGTTTTCGGTGCTTTCAGCTTCAAATTGAAAAGCCCAAACCGAGACCGGCTTGGACTGAACCGTTGCCAACTCCGGTATCAATTACCTACTTTGATTCAATAGATTCTCACAATAGCCCTTTTTCAGTTACAACCTTGAATAACAGAGCTGGAAATTAACTTCTCCCAGATAGACAAACCTGAGCTTTATTTATGGTACTTGATTCTATATGAAGTAACTTACATAATTGAAGAGGGAAATCACCAGAGTCCTTTTATATGTTAAGACCAAATGAGAAGACAATTGAATGATACAGAGAATACATGGAAGCAATCTATGAGCCTTTGTGCTAGAACCCAGATCATGGGCATTTGGGTCCCCCTCTCTTGGTCTTCCAGCTATTGTAACAAGGACAGAACTGCTTGTTCCCATATGTTCCAGGAGGAACACACAAGCACTTAGCACAGCACTTCTGGCAGAAGAACATGCATGGCTTCTTGTAAGCTGTTGCTGAACATCTAGTAGTGCAATGTGGTGCACACTCTGCACAGAAACCATGCTCAGCCACACAAACACAAACCCACATACACAACAGAAACAAGCCCAGATATAGTAAGTGATGATCACTCACCTTCGGGTTTAAGGCTGCCTTGGGTGACTCCATGCTACAATCCAAGAAACCCAGAAGGGGTTAGTTATAGATTAGAAAAATTAACTGGGTGATCATGATTCTCTTAGTTAATAATTACCGGGTAAAAGCTGTTGGGTGGTTGTGGTTCTGCTGCTGGAGCTTCTGTGCTAGTTGCCTGGAATGAATTACCCAATTGAAATTAAGCTCTTAAAGGTACATAAGCAGGATTGGAAGACTATAAATTTGAGGACTTACCTTGATTCCTTCTTGTAGAACAAGTATCATCAGAAGAGATACCAAAAGAAAGCTAACTTTGTTTGCCATTGCTTGAGCTTCAGGGAAGAGAAGTAGAAGATAGGCCTAGAAGGAGAGGGAAGGGAGAAGTGTTATGTGGTGGATGAGAGGATGGGAAGGAAGTTTAAAAGGTATTTATAGACCGTTGGGCTTTCATAGTAAATGCAAAAAGGCCACATATTTACAATTTTGTCTCTCTCTAATAATGTGAGCTCTATCAGATATCCCAACCATGAAAGTGACTTAGTGCTTAATATGGTAACAAAATAAGTTCATAAATGACAAGAATACCCTCAGTTAGTTAGAGGACATACAAGACCACTCTCATGCACAGTTACTTCTTTACCCATCATTTTAAGGATGGCTTTTTACTTTTTTACCACAAAGAAGAACTAAACAACCCTAGCAATTCTTTTTACCCATTTCAACCACTCGAGAAATTATAAACAACAATTTAGGTGAATTTAAGCCCCAAATCAAGTCCAGAACATTTTACATGGTTAAATTTGGTCTTCATTATAACATGGGCTTAGAATTAGAACAACTTAATGCAAATTAACCATGTTTCATAGTCCATGAATATATATGTAAGGGTATTATAGTCTTATTACATTGAAGGAAAAGCCTAGTCTAGTAAATTTATTAAACTTACAAAAAAAAAGAAAAAAAAAAAAAAAAAAAAAAAAAAAGGGAAGCTTGTCTTCTCTCATCCATGTGCAGTGAAACTATGAATGCGACGGTGGACGACGTTCACATGCGAATTCACATGCAGCTCTTAGCCTGCGTGGGACCCTCTTCTTTTGTCGGAAACAAACAAATTATCCTCCTCGCTCTTTCTTTCTTCTTTTACTTCCTTTAGGCTGCGTTTGTTTGCTGGAATAAAGGTGGGGTGGGAAAAAAGGGGTGGGAAAATTCTTGAAAAATGTGTAAATTTCTTACTTTTCCTTTAAATCCTAAAATGGTAGAGTGTTTCGCGTGGGAAAGTGGGAAACAAGGTTCTTAGCCTGCGTAGGGACCCTATTTTAAAACCCCCATATTTGGGGGATTTTGTAGGAAAGTTGGGAAAAAAAAATTGGGATCCAAATCCTTCCTCTTTCTCCTTACCCTTCATGTTTTTTTTTCCCACCCCACCTTTGCAAACAAACGCAGCCTTAGAAAAATAAAACAAGCGGGTAAGGAATGAAAGGGCGTGATTAACCACAGCATTTAAAGGTAATTTACAAGGACATCCCTGATGCTTGCCTTTAATATAGTTTGACCCCTTATCATCTCAGTAAAGTTTTGTTATTAGTTGCTAACATATTAGCGACTGATAAGGATTTTATTCCCAAAAAAGGACTGATAACGATTTCAATTTGATACCCAAACCGAAACCGAAACCGAAAGCATCAATGTAAAATTGTACCATTTTGAAACATTTCAAAAGCTATGGCAACGGTTTTGAATGCGGCACCGTCTGCTATTTATAGCTTATATATATTGTTTTTGTATTATATTTTAGGTAATTTTCATCTGGACCTTTTGAGGTCAGGTCACTTTTAGTTCAGTTTAAGTTTTCTTTTACAGATGGCTCCCCTGTAGTTTTAAGAAATGATTAAATAAGGACATGTTTAACAAAAATAGTTAGTTTAATAAATTTTGTGACGAAAATACCCTTGTGTCCTTTGGAATAAAGCTGAAAATAAAATAAAATATTATGGAATGGGAGAATCTTGGTTGGTATCGTCGGTGTTCACCCTTTAGTTGTACCAGTGTGGTTTCTTCTTCCCTACCTCTGTTGTCATCTGTTGTGTTCTCACACTCTTCAACTATGGAGCTATCAATCCATCGCTATTAGGGTTCTTCTTTGTCTGTGACACTTCTAACATCTCTTTCTTTATGTGATTTGATTGGAAGAGAGAAGACGAAACAGGGTTATGTTGATAGAAAGAGATGGGTCAAGAGAGCCACACAACTCAGAAGAGAAGTGGAGGAGCTGGTGGTTCGCTTCCCATCAGCAGCACCAGACTCAGCGGCCGAACTTCTTTAGGCTTACCTCGTGGTTATCAGATCAAGAAGACCTTCAACAATCTCAAGGTCACCATTCTTTGTGGGTCTGTCACCATTCTTGTTCTTCGTGGCACCATTGGCGTTGACAACCTTGCCAGAATACCAGATGCTGAGGCAGAGAATCAGAATATCATCGAGGAAACTAATCGAATTATAGCTGAGATTCGTTCAGATAGCGATCCTATAGACCCTTCTAAACCTTCTCAGCCTGATTTCAATCCCAACGTTACCTACACTCTTGGCCCCAAGATCTACGATTGGGACTTGCAGCGCAAGATCTGGCTTCAAAATAATCCCCAATTTTCCAACTATGTCAAAGGACACAAGGGTAATTTTGTCATTAAAGTAACTATTTATGTAAAACATGTCCTTATTTAATCATTTCTTGAAACTACAGAGAGCCATCTGCAAAAGAAAACTTAAATTGGACTAAAAGTGACATGGACCAAACCTCAAGGGTCCAAATGAAAATTACCCTTACTTTTTTACAATTCTTTTATTATTTATATCATTTTTATGTATTTTCTTTGGCCCAAATATCCTTTTAATGTCATATAAACATTAACATCATATTGTACCCTTTAATATTGTATTCACACCATTTTTTTTAATTGAAATGTTAGCATACCGTGATGGTATAGTAACAGTTTTGTAAATGTACATACAAAACCGTCTAATATGATTTCAATTTCGGATATTGATTTGATGTACAGTACCAACACCATACCGTTTGACATCCTTAGACTACTGATTGATGCTCAAAAAAAGATAAAAGAACCCTTTTAACTTGAAATCCTGTCAGTTTTCCCATGGATTCATTTGCATTTTGAAGCATATTAAAGACAAATATATTCATATATTCACAATTAATGAAAATGCTCAAATAAAACGGGGTCAAGAGTTCGAATCTCCTTGAGACCAGGGCAACGTCTTGTTGTATATTTAAATAATTATATAAAGCTATACTCCTGATTAGAATGTAGTCATGATGTGCTTAAGTTGGCCCAAACAAAACTCAATTCTAGGAGAAAAAGAAAAACAAGATGGAGTTAAGTGTAACAATTATGCTAGACTCAAGGAGTCTAGATGAATATCTAAGAAACATAGGGTCACACTGAATTATATACCCTAAAATAGCTCTATTACATAAAATAAACAGTGGATGGAAAGTGGCCTTAATTTTGTGTATATATATGTCTTGTGACCCCTGATTTCATGTGTCTTCTTCCTTATCCCTTCTTCAGGAATGTGGTGTGGTATTGTGTTGGGAATGCCTTTCTAACAGTTTCTCCCGTGAACCTTTAATAAAATCGTCTGTTCTGTTACTGTTTTCTGCTCAAACCTGACTCTGAAAGTCTGTGATGAGAGAGATCTGTTTGTCATACATACCTATACGTCTCAACCACCAGGAGTTTGATCAGATCTCGTGATAGCTTGTCCAAATGGCACATGGTTTTAAGTGTCACATATCTGGGTATTCCTTAAATAATCTGGGATTGTTTTCAGTTTTTGTAATTGTTTATACCCCAACTCCTCTATTTTAATCGTCTGGGTAAAATCATCCTAACTACTATCTATAAGTAGAAACAAGAGGCGTCTCTGCTTAGCTTGTATTTATAAAAATATTCAGACATGGACGTTGTGTTCTTGCTAATAATAGCAACTTCCCATAAGAGAGATTTCTTAGCAAAATCTTCCTGCACTTTCTATTCCTCTTGAGAACAAGGAAACAATGTATATGAAGATGGCCATGGACGTCAAGGCATCCCACTTTCAATTTGAAAGCAAACAAGAGAGCATCTTTAGGTTGATGATGAGAAGGAGTTATCCTATGATAGTAACGAGGATGGAAGCATAGCAAATTTTCAAGGACCACCATGCACCTAAACTGCATGTTGAAGTTAAATTAGTAGTTCTCGGAAGGAAGTCAACTCACGCTTGACACAGATGGGTATATAATTACCATGTAATCAATTCGAGAGTTACTGAGGTTGATGATCATCATGAAGCTAATTCCTGTAAAGCTGTTCGAGTTCCTAATTGGTAAATTGGGGGGCTAGACCCCTATGGTTCGAGAGTAGAGATCGGACGGCTAGATCTCTGCCACAACTAATCCCTGTGGATGGTACTGATGATGCCCGTAACTTTTGGAAGACTACTTCCTATGAGGAAGGACTATGAAGCCAAGTTAGAAACTATATTGGACTCGAACTTACAGTCCCAGAAGAAAACTACTAAGTAACTAGATTGGATGATCTAGGGAATGAAGCTACACAAGAATCTTCTTGTTGTTGTGTGTGTCTACTTGATTGCCTTAGGTGGCGTTTGGTTCAGCAATTCTGCAGAATCAGACTCTAGGGAATCATGACTCCAACAAAAAAAGGCGTTTGGTTAAAAATTGAATCGGTTTCTTCGTGAGTCATGAATCTCCAAGAATCCACGTTTTAGCCTAAAAATCTGAATCACTTGGAAACCACCTATTGAGGTGGTTTCCAAATCGAGTCAGCCAATTTTGGGCTCGATATAAAAAGGAGAAAATGAACGTGACTCGCCCAAACTCACTTTCATCGAAACGAATGCTCGACACTCGATAGAAGACAAAGCTCTCCGCACTCCCGCTGCTGAAGTCGAAGATCCGTTCACTCCTGCTGCTAAGAAGTTTGAATCACTCCCAACTCGTGACTTCTGCACTCCTCACTCCTGTTGCTGAGAACTCGAAGCACTTCCGCTGCTGAGAAGGCAAGCAACTCGAAACACTTTTGCTGCTGAGAAGGCGAGCCATTTCTTGATCTGAAGAAGGCGACAACACCGCCAACCCTGCGACGAAGGATCCCTATCACAGATTTATTGAATCGTGGTGTTTTCGGCAGATCTGGAAGAAGAACCCTAGCTTCTCTGCTCTGCAACTCCAGCGTTCCCAAATTTTTCTTGTTATGTATTTTTGTTTGCAACAAATAGGTAAAAACATTTGTCTTTTCAACATGTATTGTTAAGGGTACATTAATATTGGGTTATGAATGGTGCCTTCTAGAAAGAAATCATGTTGGATTTCTATTGGTTTTGTGGATGGTTCAAAATATTATTCTTTTTCACAACTTCAGCAAGTGAGAAACAGGTTTGATGAATCTTAGTATATACAGGTACTTCAATTGGGGATACTCATTGCCTCTCTCTCTAGTATGCAACAGGTTGGATTTCTATTGGTTTTCTGGATGGTTTTTTGTACTCATTTTCACCAACCGGAGATCTCAAGACATTCCCTAGAACAATTGCTTTTGACTCAGTCATTTTTGGAAGATCATTGGCAAAAGGATAAAAGTTTACCATGCCTTCACAGTGGTTCTTTTTCTACTCTTCAGGTATTTGTGGAGGATTGTTCAGTTACCTAGGGAAAGGAGAGCCTTTTGATTCATGTGCTTGCACCAGTAAGAGAACCTTACTTACGACACACAACTCTCCCTTTCCTACAAGAGGTTGCTGCACTATGCAATACAAATTCATCTTTGTTGTATGTTTAACTTATTTCATTTGAATATATTTGATACTTATTCAAATCTTTTCCCATTATATCACTTTTCCTTTACGAAGATTGTGCATTAATCAGTAGTTAATCGCTGTCCAAATCGGTCTGAAATCCAAAGTATAGTGCTTGCTAAAATAGAGTGTAAGCTTTCATCCCAATTGTTGTCTGGTTATCTTTTGTTTACCTTCTTTTTATGAATGCTTCGATTATTTATTTTGTGGTAATTTTGTTAAATGAAACTGACAGTGAGGGAATTGTTTCTTGAAACTGGGAAATAGTTTTTTAATAAGATTGTTGCTTTGATTCTGTCCTACCTAGTCCTTTCTTTTGAAGATTGCTGCTCTTTGCAATGTTCAACCTTTAATTGATTTATTATTTGTCTCTGATGCAGTACCTGCAGGTGATGGCTGCTTTACAACTGTGGAGAAGGGGAAGCTGCGCTGAAACAATTGGAAGAAGCATTGACCCATGCTGTGGAGGAGCAGAAGAGTGAGCAATCACGCAATGTAAGGTTAATTATGGCTCAAATTTAGTTTCTTCATAAGAATGTTGATGAGGCTCTGAAGATTTGCCAACAATTGGCAATGGAAGACCCAAAAGATTTCAGGCCTTACTTCTGCCGAGGTTTGATTTTTAGTCTTCTTGATAGACAAACAGAGGCAAGAGAACAGTTTGTGAAGTACTATGAGCTTTCGCAGAAGCAGTTCCAGGTGGAAGAGTACCTATGGATCGCATTAACAATCAGGAAGCTCCTTGTGGCAGATTCGGAGATATGAAATTCAGGGTATTCTATTTTCCTGTTAAGACTTTTGAGGGATATTAAATAATTATGTATGATTGAGATTTCCTTGTATATCTCTGAAAAAATTCGCTTAAAAGTTTTTTCCAGCTTTTTTTCCTTTTGGGTTCTCAAAATTTCAATGTAGTTTCTACCCCCCCCCCCCCAAAAAAAAAATAATTTCAATGTAGTTCTGTTCAAATCTCAGTTCGGTTTCTCCATGTATATCAACAGAATTTGTATTGTAAGCAGGCTTTCATTTTAGACCCCCTTTGTGGTTCTCCTTCTGTTCTTCACTGGTTCCAGGACATAAGAAGCGGCAAGTAAAACCAGAATTCTATCTTCCAATCTCCCGTTCCCTTGTATGATTCTTTAGTCTCAACCTGAAACATATGCTTCTGCTCTTGATCTCCATCTTGGTTACAGTAAGATTTTCTCTCAATGACTTACCCGTTAAAAGTGCAGACTTAAAATCTTAAACCCAACAACAAACTTTTTCTTTTCTTTTGTGTTTTTGATTTTTGGATAAACAGAGATCCATTATAAAGAGTTCGATTCTTCCTGCATTTACTGATAATTTGATTTCTGTGGTTGGCAAAACAACATAAAACAAAAATCACTACAAGATAGACTAATCTGAAAGAGTCACTATCTTCAGATGGTAGCAGAAATAAAATTTAATAAGCGATCAATTCTAGCATGTGGTACATGTGAATGGTCCTTACCAACAATGCATACAAAATCATTCGTTTCCAACAAAAACAAAGAGATCCTATTGCTTGACATTCCCAGTCCCAGTATGAAAAATAATTGAGAGTTTCTCTTTATTTTTCTACAACATTTCTCCTGCCAAAAATCCCAATGTAAATGTGGCTACCAACACCCCCCTTGATTGAGACCTTGCCATCTGTCCTTATGTCCTCTTGATCACTTATTCCCCACATGTCCTGCTATGTTTGATCCCCTTTGCCCCACCTATATATTATGCGGTGTACACTACCTTAGATAGAAAACATGAGGAAGGATAGAAAGAATAAATGGTGATAAATGAGAATTGAAAGTGAAGGTAAGAGGGAAGAGAATAGCCCCAGTGAAATTAGGGAAGTCTCAGCTACATGGTGCCAATGATATGTATACTAGCCCTCTAATAGGCCTCATCTGAGGTCATACTTGGCACTAGACACAAATAAAGTTGGTTATTTGGATATCCAGGTTGGGTTCAGTCACTGTTGATCCTATGGATTTTTGGCACCAATTGATTCTAGGAGGAGGCGTTTGGTTCCCCATTCATCCCCATTTTGAATTCTTGTCAAGATGAGCTGCATGGTATACATGGATGGTATGCAGTTGCTATAATTTTTTGCCTTGAATCTGTAAGTTCATTTATCTCCTATGGCAATGCAGGACCCAAAAGAAGGGAACTCGTGGATGCAATTTGGGAGTGACATTAGGCTACTGGCCTTCCTTCCTCTTCTTCATGGTTGATTTATTTATTGAATTTTGTAAATAATTGTTATGCTCAATCATTAATCAAATCAAATAACAAAGCAAATTCACTTTCAGAATCAGGGTAACCAAACAGTTTTTCAGATAGATTCACTTTCAGAATTAGGGTAACCAAACAGTTTTTCAGTCAGATTCACTTTCAGAATCAGGGTAACAAAATGGTTTTTCAGACATATTCACTTTCCAGAATCAGGGTAACCAAACAATTTTTTTTTACGAATATGATTCTATAGAACCTGATTCCTACATACTCATGACTCCCATAGAAGCGGATTCCAGGGAATTGCGGAACCAAACGCCACCTTAGGCGGCCTCCAGACCACCCAAGGTCGGTCCGCACTCATCTTCCATTGTTTTACAAGCTAATTGACGATTTATCAAAGGTCAAGTCAGATTCAAACATAACACTAACAATATATACAACTGTTTGAAAAAGAGAAACACGAGAATACACGAAGTCAAACTAGATGTTTGAACCTCAATTTAGCTGGTAAATCAGAGGGACATCTTTGTCACTTAAGCAAGCTTGGAGGTTAATGGAAAGTCCTCATTTTAGGTGGATTAAAGTTTTGCAGGAAAATTATTTCCCCTCCATGTTTCCTTAGATCCTAAAGTTTGAAAACAAAAAGGTTCTTGTGTTTGGAATGCCCTAGCATCCGTTTCTTAGGTTGTTAATGGGTTGAAAAATTGGTTCCAAGAGTTCTCTCTCTTTCTTTTTGTGGGGGTCCCATGATCCTTGGGCGATCTCTATCCCTGGCAACTCGTTACCATCAAAAGAACCAAACCTATGTGACTTATATTGTATTTTCTGGTATATGTCACGGTAATGGTATGGGCAAAATTATGCAATGAACCATATCATATTAAAATCGAAATCAGTTTATATTGAATAAATATGTTACTGTTATTATATGACGTACTTGTATAGTTATTTGTATTCAAAACCATGGTTCAAGTTCCATGCTAAGTTATCTAGCTAGTATCATAGGCGAGGCAAAGTGAGAAGGATGGAGGGACAGTGTTGCTCCATATAGCTTCTTGAGATTCTGCTACTTTGAAAGCCAACGCATTAACCCCATTATTACCTTCTCTAAGTGTATGAGAGAAGGTAATAGAATCAAAGGATGTACCTATACAGCCACTGCTAGATCTACAGTCTTTTATTATACTTATAATCTTCCAAGGAGGGATTGTGCTATTATTCTGTAGTAGCTTTATGATTTATACATTATCTTTTGTTAAAGAAACGGAAAAAAGGATCATAGTATTTGAGCTGGAACTTCTAGGCGCGTTACAATGTCGCTTTCCTTAAGACGTAATTTTCCCTCACACCAAGGTGCTATGAGGTACTGCGAACCGTCTCCCAGGATACAAAGAAGCCCAACTTCGAGTTGAATCTGTCAAGTTTTGCTAAGCACTCGCAAAACTCAAGAACAGAGAACCATCAAAACAATATTTATGGATCTACTTCCATCGCCCTAGATCATAACACACGGTTTAGATCTGATCTCACTCGAAGCGATGCCTAAGTGCTAAGTGCGTGCGCCACAAACACCCAAGCCGCGCGTGCGCGCTCGGACGATATTCCGTCCTCACTCATACACTGCACACACACTGGCGTGTCTCATTATTATAAGTTAAAGTTAATAGGTGGTAACTATTAATTAACCTGGATTCCGACACCTCGGTTTTCAATGTGGGACTATATAACAATACACTTTCCTAAAATAAATAAAGGAAAGTTTTCCGCACTTACAAATCCAATAAAATAAAACATATTTTATTATATTAAAAATAATACAACATCTTCTTCAACAATCAAGTCTGTTGTGCCTAGGTCTTGTGCTCAGTCCAATGCTAAATTTGAACCTGCAGGTCTTCTTCAAAGTTCCATAAACAGTGACTCATAGAGGACCACACTTGCTTACTCATTCAACATTGTAAGAAAACGTGATTTGTATTGGACTTTTCATATCCACATAAGCTGCATCCAGGAATATTACACCCACTCTTTTTTAGAAAATCTGGAGTCAACAATCTGTTGTGAAAGTTTCCAAATGAACATGATTACTCTTGGTGCAAGTTTTAAATGCCACAACTTGAGCCATATTGATTCTGGGGTGTGATTTTCTTCCTGTTCATGAAATATATAAGCTGAAGCCACTATAAAATTCCCTTTTGCTGTCAGCCACCAAATGAGTTCATCTTCTCTTTCAAATAAAGGTATATCTATATTAGATATAATCTACACCATGTCGTCCGGTCCACCATTCCCTCAGTATTTCCATGTTCCATGATTTAGATGTCTCATTGATAAAGAAGGAAAGACTTGGGTGCATTTGGGTTTAGGTGAAGGGTGGAGTGAGGAGGATCTCACCTGGGATCCATGGGTAAGTCCATGTTAATTGACTTTCCATCCCCCAATAAAAGAAGGAAACCCTTCTTCAAAAAATCTCAAGCCAATAGAAGTGATTTCCATTCCCAAGAAGAGTTTGCTTTCAAGTTAACTTGAAGGAAACTACCATCCTTGAAGTATTTTTTAGTTTTATCAGTCCCCCCAATGTGTTTGAGAGCAATTGAGGAGTTCCCATGCCTTCGAAGACAAAGTGCTTAGTTTGTACGCTTCAGTTTTTTATGTTCAATCCTCTAGCTCTTTTAGAGTGTTAGATTTTGTACCATCCAATTGCATGAATCAGTTTTTCTTTTTCATTAGTTCAGAAGAATTTCCAATCCGCTCTTTCTAGTTCTTCCACTGTTGCATTTGGAAGCTTAAAACAAGACATAAAATGGCTTGGCATTGATGATGAAGCAGCCTGAAAAAGGAAAGCTCTTCCTAGTGCACTTAAATAATCTTCTGTTAACTCTATGCACCAGTGATTTACAATGCTTCTTCTTCTTCTTCTTTTTTTTTTTTAATCTTTCCATGAATTAAAGGAATGTCTAAATAGATATCCATCTCTGATGTTGGAGTGATGTGGATTTGTGTCAACAAGAGTCTCTACATCACATTGGGAGTGCAAGGGCAGTAGTGTGATGTTTCTGTTGATGTTTTAGTGGCTTTCCTGAAAAATAACAGTAGCTTTTTAAAATGTTTTGGAAGCATGTTGCCTCTTGTTTTGTAGCTTGACTGAAAAGTATTAGGTCATCTGCAAATGCCAGATAAGTAGGACTCTCCCCTCCTTTACTTAATTTTATTCCTTTCAGTTGCTTCTTGATTCTTGCCTCCTTGAGATGAGCAGAAAGAACTTCAGCCCACAGTACAAAAAGGTAGGAGGAGAGGGGATCTCCATGCTTCAATCCTCTTGAAGGCTTGAATTTCTGCTGAGGGAAACCATTAAGAAGAACAGAGGAAGTAGTAGCAACACAAAACATCACTCACTTTATCCATTTTTGAGGGAATCTGTAGTTGATTAAAGCAAGCTCCAAGAATTTCCACTCCAACCTGTCATATGCTTTGGTGATATAAATTTCATAGTCATCAAACCTTTCTTTGCATTCTTTCTGTTATATGTATCACAGTCATCATTTCATGGCTTATTAAGATTTTTTCTTGAATGTGTCGACCTTGAATGGATCCATTTTGATTAAATGAGATCATATTCTTGAGCAAAGGTTTAAGCATACTTACGATAACCTTGGAAATAACTTTATAGCAAACATTACATAATCCTAGAGGTCTGAAGTCCCCAATTAAGTTTGGAGAATCAACTTTAGGAACTAATGTGATGTATGTATGATTTAGAGCAGTGGAGAAGCTATTAGTCATAAAGAAATCTTTGACAAATTTGACTATGTCAGACTCACATGTACCCAAGATCTATGAAAAAAGATACCTGAAAACCCATCAGGGCCTAATGCTTTGTATGCTCCAATACTGTGCACTGCTTCATGAATTTCCAAATCTGTCATTGGTGCTAACAAAGTCCTGCTTCCCTCTTCTGAAACTCTTCCTTTAATGTGGCAGAAATATGAATATTCTATGGTAGGAGAAGAAGAGCTGTATATAGTCTTGAAAATGAGAATTAAAAGCTGCTGCAATATGCTTTGTATCTGAAACATGAAGACCTTCATGATTGAACCCTCTTATTTTGTTGAAAGCCCTTGGTTTGAGAGTGGTGAGGTGAAAGAACCTCAAGTTTTTATCACCTCCCTTGATTCAATCACACTTTAATTTGTTGATTCATAACCAGTCTTAAATTTGCCAAGAGGTTCACTTTCTATTATGAACCAATTTTCTCATTTCTTTTTTCTAAAGGGAGAGCTGAGTGCATCTCTAAATCACTTCTGATTTGTTTTTCTCCTCTTTACATTTCCCACCATGGATTTGCTCCAAGAGATGAGAGAAGAGCTAAGATTTGAGAGCTTTTTGGATAAAGTATAAACATGGAGAACCTGAGATTTCTTGCTGCCAATTCTGAGTAACTAATTCCTTGAAAGATGGCTCTATAGTCCAAAATGCTTCAAATCTGAAAAAGCTTATGATGCTTGCCAACATTGCTGTGTGTATGGAGAATTATACTCTTGTCGTTAGTTTTTGAAAAATCCATAACCTGTCCAACTTTCCTTCAATTCTTCCCAATAATTTTTGTTTGTTTGTCCATGTCATTTTTCTTCCTATGGATTGTCATCAAGTAAATTTGCTTGTCTGATGAAGTGCTAAAAAGGTTTGATGTGTGTCCATGTTAAAGGAAGTCCACCTCTCTTTTTCATCATAATTTAAATAGAAGTTCCAATCACCTCCTAATTCCCAGACCAAGTCCATAAGATTGGCAAGATTTAGAAGAGAATTCCATTGCATGCTTTGGCTCTGAGGGTAAGGACTCATATAAAGGAAAGTCACATTGAATTGCTTATTCAAATAAGCCATTAATACATGAAAACACCAAGTTGTTGTCCAAACAACATGCACGAGCACACTGTTATCCCAACACAGTAGAATACCTCCAGCTCTACCACATGGAGGAGACTATACAAAACTACTAAAACCCAAACTAAAACAAACACTATGGTAACATAGATCCTCAGATTTTATTTGTGACAAGAACAAATAAGTTTGGCCTGACCTTGTGAACCAGAGTTTTGAGCTCCTTTCTTGTTGAGGAGTGGCTAATTCCTCTCGGTGTTGAATAAGTCCAGGATCAGGAGATCAGGAGCAACAGATTGATGGGGAAATGCATATAAGCAGTACATTAACACATAAAAGTATCTTCTTTGCGCATAAGAAGAACATAATTGAATGGAACCCTGAAATCCAATTAGAAAAAAGGCTTGAAAATATTGTGAAAGAATATCTGAATAAATACTAAAAAGAGATAGAAATAGCTCGCAGGACACAGAGAAGGATCAAAATTATCTCGAAATAACGCCCTCAGAGAAAAGTGAAGGTCTAAAATGTTGGTATCAAGTATTTATTAGTTAAGTGATTTTAATTGACGTTTCGTCTTGTCCAATGTATTTTAGCACAACCTAGAAATGTATTGAATATGGATATGTATTGTGTTGTATTGTAGAATACTTAAAACCTAGTCTAAAACTGCAAGTTGAAAAAAAAAAAGAGAGGATGGGTTAGGGTTTGAAAATTCCCAACCCAACCTGGCCCGGTTTCATTGGCGTGAGCCTTTGGCAAGAATGGTTGAACCAGACACGCAGGAAAAAGGATTTTGACTTTCATAAATCGAAAACATCTTCAATTTCTGCGTTTTGTTCTTGGCGAGTGTGGGGGCAAAGATGTTGAAGTTTCTGTCGAAGGTGAAGATCGAGTTCAATGCACTGGACACACGAACTGCGGCGTGCATGGAGTTTCTGGCACAGTGCAATGCACGCAAAGCGAAGGAGTCGAACCCAGCGTGTCAGCTTCTGGTGAAGCGACGAACAGACGATCACCCTCCACAGATCACCGTGACCTTTGTGAATGGCGTCGAAGAGATTATCGATGCTACCTCCACCTCAGCCCAGAACATCAGGACTATGATTCTGGACAAGGGTCAGCACCTTGAAACCGAGCAAATGTTCCGAGAGGCAGGTGAACGATGGCCTGTCATTATCCCTGAAGAGGAGCTCCATCAACACGCACCTGGTACCAAGGTATTTATATGGACTAATGTTTTTGCTTTCCTCTATCCTTATTTTTCTACTAATTTGGTGCCTCGCTTCTTCCCGTACTGGTTATACTACTGTTTCTTTAATGGGCATTTCGTCAGACATATGATGGGCATATAGTGTGATGGTCTGCTTCTGTATTTGCTGAGTGTTGATTCTTTCATTCTATGATGCAGCTGAATCATAGGAAGAGATTCTTTTATTTTAACGACTGCTACTCTCTCTCTCCGAAATCTGGCTTTAGTTAAACTGCAAAACTCTGGTTTTGATTCCCTCCTCCCACTTACATCCCCTCCTGTCTTTTTGTTGGGAAAATAAGTTTCCTGTTAGTGATATCAGGAGCAAAAAGTGCATGAATGGGTATGGCCTGCATTTGTGTACACGTTAAGAGTTATGTACAATCGACCTGTTAGTTACACTCTGTGCTATTATCTTTCAATGTCTTGAAATTTATCTATAGTGAATCTGCATTCCTACTTCAAAACCAATGTCAGGGTGAAATTGAAGATAAGACTGCTAGACTTTGAGAAAGACTTTCTTTTCCGAGTTCCTGTTTGCATCACCAAAAGGAACAGCTTTGGAAAGTACTCAAATAGATTTTTGGAGAAATAACCTGATGCATCATCTCCTTTTAAACAAGATAGGCAGCAACAATATTGATTCAAATCCTTAACCTAATAGCTGTAGGAACCTATCTGATATTGGGTCTCATCTTCAGAATACAATAGCAACACTCTCTTTCAAGCTCATGGGTTTACAGCCCTCTCTCTTTATCTTTCTCTCTCTTTTTTTGTATCCATCAATTTATAAGTGAGTCGCGACACTAGCTGTAGTAGTACTTGTGCTTCTGCTAAACTTTAACTCTCCATCAGTGAATTCAAAGAATTCAGCTGTTGAACGCATTTCATAGAGGGAGCTGGTGTTGCTGTAGGTCTTCCTTCTTACTATTCTTCTTTCTGACAGCATAGAAGAACTAATAATATGCTTGTTGGGGGGCATGTAAATTGCAATTTTAGTATGTGAGAAACCCCAGTTTCTTATTAATTGACAATAAGAGTTCTATATATCTGAAGTTCTCTTTTTCCACAAACTCTTTGAATCCCCTGTTTGATTCAAACTTTTGGAATTCAACTTTGTAACTCTCTTATCACTCTTTTCTTCATTTCATGGTAGAGAAAACCTAGTATACACACTATCCCAAGTAGTTCTTTTGGTTTCTTACCGAGATAGTTGTTCCAACTCATAGCATTTGCACGCATGAGCTTGGACCCTACACATTTTTTCTCTTCCTTCTGCATTAGTCCATCTAGAGCATTGAACAAACCTTTAACATGTCTCATAGAAAAGCCCCTAAACCCCCAAAAACTTGGGTTTTATTCTTTAAAAATTATCCTGTTTCTTTTGGTCCATTGGTCCAAAGTAATGGAAACTGTTACCAGCTGCAAGAATTCCATCTTTTCTAGTATAATGATGCTGACAAATCGAGTTTTGAGTTTTCCAGGGTACTAGTTTTATTACTTCGATATGTGCTTAGAATTACTATACAACTTGTACCCAAAAAAGTAAAACAGGACTATAAAATTTTGGTTATTGTCACCAAACTTCTGTTTGAACATGACCAGCATGCTGGGAGCTGCCTTCTTATTAACATTGTCATTTGGAGATCATCCAATTTCCCTTGGAAATGGTATATCAATTATTGATTGTTCCCTAATCTACTAATTGATAAGCATTCTTCCTTTAATGCAAGTTTGAGAAGGAAGTGCATACAATAATTCCATCTATATTGTAGTATGACTATATGAAGGTACTGATGAGTCTGCATTTTGAGCAGCTTTCAAGGTCACTTGATCTGATAAGTTAATATTTGTTTGTCATTTATACTCCCCAATCACTCACTTGATCCAAGTTCTTAACAAAACAGAACACAAGCCATGTCTGCTGGATTGCTTTTGCTCCAGTTACCTTTGTTTCAGCGGTTATTTTATTTCCCTTACTTGCACAAATTGAATAAACTGAACTTTCAATAGGGAAAGAAGAGAATTTTTTTGACAATTTGGAAAAGGAGAACATCCTACTGGTCATTGGAATTAGGAGCTGGAATCTGTTCAGTCAGATCTGGAATGACCTTAAATCTGTAAGATATTTGAAGCGTTTAGGTGTTCCTTTTTTTGGCCCTAGATATATCTTCTAGGATTGGGCATTTGCGTTGCATGGTTTCCCTACATCAGAACACATAGATTACATTAAATATCCTGTAAGATCCTTCACTCATTGTTTTAAGTCTGATAGGAATGACCGGTATAGGCTGCAATGAGTTCAGTGTGACTTTCCTTCAGATAATTCTTTTCAATCAGTAGATGAATGTGCTGTACAGTGTGTATTGAGATGTTGTGAGTGTTGGATGGTTGGTTGCATTCTAATATGTCTATCTGTTACCTGTTTGCAACCTGTCAGTATTCATGACCACTCCCCCACGTTGCCAACAAACCAGGAAACCAATGCAAGAAAACAAAAAGCATTGCAGGCTCCATGTAGAAATTATTTTTGAAGGCCAAACATGCGGTAGCCACTTTCTGTTTCCTGTCTGGACTAGTTGTAGATGCATGGGCTTCTAGATCCCACTGGAGACATTCTTGGTCGTGATCATAACCATCTATGCCATCTATTTGTTTATCTTTTTAATCTAATTAAAAAATTCCATAGATCAAATCTAAGGTCATGACTCATGACCACTTCTTTTGCATGTGTGCCAAGTGTACAGTTAAAGATATCGAGAATTTATTTTCCCTCATGGGTATAACTTTGCAGAAGGATCTGCCTTGATAAGCTTGTTGGGGCAGCCCAATTATGTGCCAAGTGGCAGATTCAATGGGACTAAGATTTTATGAACAGATAGTGCCTAAAGTACCCTGCTTACATGTGAAAATCTCAACCCAAAAAGATTTTGCCAGGTGATAGAATTTTAGAGAATCAGCCACAGGCGATGGCTGGATGAAACACAACAGTCCAAGGTAGAAAATACAATAACGTCAGGGGGAAGTGTTCTTTACAAAACACATTGGGAGGTCCATGTAATTTCCTATAACTAAATAGACAGTAGAAGCCAGTTGCCCTCACGCTAGAACTTATTAGTTGTAAACTTAATGGGCTGGAAACTAGGGCTGTGACTGTAATAGACCAACCCAAGGGCTGGCTGAGCTCAAGGAGGCCTAATAGCTGGGATGTGTCTGGTCCTTTTTCTTTTGTTCCTCTGATCTGCATCAGTATTTGATCAAATTAGACTGAATATTGACATGTGACTAATCCAAGACATGTTGTGGCTACCTCAGGGTCACAGTAACCTCATCATCAGTCCATGTGGCATAATGAGACGTGAAACCTTGATAAGCTTATTCAGGCCAGCTTGTTCAACTGTGTTTCCCTTCCCTCAAATATTATTGTGTTTTCTTGTAGAAAAAGTTGACATATAGTTGAATCATATGTCCTGCTCTACATGTTTGCCAAAATGGCTGTTATTGTTTTCCATATTCATATGTTGATTTTCCTCTGTCCACGTGAGTTCCCAGATTGTTGGTATGGCTTTTCATGTTCTAATGTTAACCTCCCTTTTTTTCCAGCCAAGGAAAGCAGAAGAGAAGAAGCAGTGATTTTCCCTTGCTGATACTCTACCCATCATGTTATTCATTTTTAATATGCATCTGTGGGCTTACTTCTTTTAGTACGTCCTGGTATGGAAATCCTAGTACTTATTGTTCAATATAACATTGCAATAAGTTTACAATTCACAATTTGAGTGCCATGTAAGTTCAATCAATGTAGCAAGTGCAAGTTTGCAAATGATACAGCAAGACCTATGCTTGAAATGGTTTTTGTTTCTGTTTTGTTTGTGTGTAATTATTCGATACTCAAAGTAGGCATAGGCACCAGCATATAATGGAGAGATGAGACAAGGAAACCAGGCATCTTTTGCAGTGGGCGTATCACCCCTTAGAGATGGGTAGAATCAAAACTGATATGAGTGTGCTTTGAATCCATCAAAAGGCTTATCCTTGGCCATGATTAACATGATCCAAATGGACACAACCGTCTAACCTGCATATCTTCATTTTGTCCATGTTTTCTGCTGGGCTGATTGAAGGATAAGAATCCATGTCACCAACCCATATAGTTGGGATAAGGCTGAATTATATTCTACCCAAATTATTATTGTAGATTGATGGTTAAATTGTTATGTTTTTGTTATTGGTTTTGGTTTCTGTTCTGGCTGAAAGCTTTTAATTTAATTTATATGCTATTCTGTGTCTACATTAAACATATCACCTGGTTGGGATCATTCTCATCCATCACCACTCACAGGCAAACCTGTTGGAATGGTGGGTTCCACTTTGGCTCTACCATGTGGACCATGAATGAACAGGGAAGTGACTTGAAGAATCCAAATATGACACAGGAACTGTTCATTGGAAACCATTAAATGGAATTAAAATATGCCCAAATTGTTCTGTTGACACATAAGCCACTTAAGTGAAATAAATTTACATTTTTCATTGTTGCATCAGTTCTAGGTTGCAACAGGGCTGGGTTGGGCCAGGATTCTCAAAACCCTGAGTCTGACCCTAAATACCCTAGCTGGGCCCTGACCTTGGTCCTAACCCTATAGAGTCACGTCTCAGGTGGGGTCGAGCCAGGTTAGACACCTAACCCTGACTTTGGTCCTCACCTTGATATTGGCCCTAACCTGAGTTGATAATTGTTGCAAGGAGCTCCTTCCCTATTTATAGACAAAATGTATGTGATACACCTGAGTTGATAATTGTTGCAAGGAGCTCCTTCCCTATTTATAGACAAAATGTATATGATATACCCTTGGTTTCTCCATCTATGTAAACATGTTTTGATTCGGCACCAAATTCAAGCAGAGTTCTCTTTGTTTTTCTCATGTTAGGTAAGACTGTAAGAGTCTACACTCTCATGTGTACATTATGGTGGGTCTTGCCTACCATCCCAACTCTTCTCACCTTCTTTATTTTACAGGTTCTTTTTGCAAGTATACTACTCACAAAAATAGAAAGAAAGGGGATAGGGAACATATATGCAGCAATAATGGAAAGAAATCAGATCTGATGGAGATTGCTGCTGTCCTGGAATGGAAATAGTTAAATTAGGATTTTTTATTTATTTGTTTTTTGGTGGGGGTGGGGGGATTATCTATTAGGAAACTAGTTTAATATTTATTTTGGAGTAGGGTAGGATGTTAGGGAAATTGCAAGGTATGCCTTGCAGGGGGAGAGCTGTTGCTCTCAGGTAGCTGTAGGAGGCGATTCTACCGTTGTGTTTGCTTATTCTGTTTTCCTCATAATTAAGTATTAATAAAACTATTACTATTAACATTAAGCTGATTCCATTCAGTGTATTCTGTGATTTTCTGAGGTTGGTTGAGGACTCTGTGTGTGAGAGAGGGAAGGGTCATCGTTAAGCTGGATCTTGGTGCTCAACAAATGATATGGAGACATCTCCTACCTCAATCAGCAGGGGGGGGGGGTGGAAGGTAAATAGTGATGGCTGCCTCACTTCTCTAAACTAATTACCAATATATATTGTCACAAGTGTTCCTTAAAAGCTTGGTTTTCAATTGAGTGCTTTGACCCTTAAGGACTCTCCTGTGAGCTTGACATGGATCTTCCATTGAGATAGTGACTTCTTGGCTCCATTCATTTTCTTGTGCACATCTTCTTGCATTCTTTGATGTTTTGCTGAGGATACCAGTTGAGTCATATTATTTTCCTTCACACAAACACAAGTTAGTAATCATCAAAGACATTCTATCTAATTAAATGTCAATGGATACTATATTCAACCAGCAAGCCATAGTCATTTCTCACAGAATTGCATTTGCTTAGGACCATAGGTAGTCTTTAAATGTCAAACCATGTACTGAAAGCTTCTGCACAAGCAGAGTCAGGGGCAACGTTTCCTACAGAGCCTTACCCCAACAATTTTATAGGTTACCAAGACATTTGAACATCATTTCTAAGAGATTCTTAAAAAACAGAGTCTTGGGATAATATGGAGCTCCACTTAAGATATAGACCTTACCTTCACCTAAAATACATACTTTATAGTGACTAAGGCATAAGTAGGGAATTTAGTTTCTGGGAATTGAAATTGGAAAATGATTTTCCTTGAGATCCACTGAATCTAGAGAGAGTATGCTCCTCTATGAAGAGATTCCAACTTATTTTTTAGGCCATATCTGTATTTGAAAAATTTCCCCCTTTCTTAGGTCTAACCACCCTTCATAAAAATGAAATGGTTTGGAATATAGTTACATGTCAAGGAACTGATATACCCTCGACAGAAATGGGCTTAGGTAAGGTCTAAATGGATCTTCTATGCTCAAAGTTGCTCAGTTACATTACATTAGAATTTTTTTTCTTCCCAATAAGCATGAAATTGCTATAAAAATACAGTAACAAAAATGGGTGTAGAAGTAATCACCTTCTAAAAAGATGTTAGTTGCTTTGTGTTGGTAGATTACTGGTCCAAGGATACTTTGCTTGACTGATTGTAGTTTTCTCACAACATCACTCATGTTCAAACATTCTTTTGGCAATTCCATGGAACACTGCAGTGCAACTTCAATCATCGATGTTATGCAATGTTGCAATTCATCTGCAATTTTGCAATTCATCTATTCTGTGACTAGGATATTCAACTTTGTTGATGGCTTCTTCTTCAATCTCTTCACTATGTTCTCCATTAGTTAAGATTTTTGGATCTAAAATTCATATTACTGTATGTAAAGCTGCCTTTGCAAAGTTGTGGAGATTGAAAAGTGAAAATTTGATCTGCTGGCCTCTTTCCTGTACACATCTCCAATAAAGGATACCAAAGCTAAACACATCTCCATCTGTAGTTGCCTTTCCACCCATGCCATATTCTGAAATTCAGAAAAACATCATTATTACCATGAAAATAGGAGATTTTCCAGTACCCAAAAGAAAAAAGAAAAAGAAAAAGAGAAAAAAAAAAGGTATAAAATGTTTCTAGATGCATGGACATATCTTCAATTTAGGAATGATAATTGTGATTATATTAATTATAGCCAACCTAATCCTGTTCAATTAGATTTTGGGATTTATGTGGTCATTGCATAACCAATTTCTAATTAAATTGAATACAAATAAAACCAGTCAGCTTTAATAAAGAGAGAGAAGTTTTTAGGTATACCCCATCAACTATGCCAGCCAGGGTATGGAAATTTAATAATAATTGGACTAATAACATGATTCTTAACAGTCTAATCCGGATCCCTTTTCTAAATCATCAATTGAATCTTGTCTAATACCCTACAATAGATTATGATTCACATTAGACAACAATTGCTTAGTACAGGGCCTCTGCACCTACCATAACGAAAATAATACTATACTGATAACTCAAACTAAAATCACTTGTATAATTTTATATGTTACCCATTTAGCATGAACTCATAAATAAGTGCTTTAACAATGGCTAATCACCTTTTGAATACAAGACAAAATTGAACAAGGCAATCAAAGTCTTAAAAATGTTTGGCTTCATGTTGAATGTTACTTAGTGATGGTGCATTCAGCACATAAGACTCTTGTAAGCTCTGAGGGTTGTGAAGATTGAGCCTATAAACCCAAAACAAACACCCAAAACAAAAAAAAAATAACACTCAAAACAAAAAGATTGAGTGAGTTGGGGGTCAACAACCCGGTGTGGGTTGAGTACCTTGATTGCTTCAATTCTTTCATCCTTGATGATCCCTTTATTCACAGTACCAAAACTACCCGAACCTATGAAATTAATTGGCAAAAATCCTTAAGTAGCTTGGAAGAGCTCTTAGTAAGAAATCTTAAGAGCTTATCACCAATTAATGGTGTGGATGGCGTTTTACTTTTTGATTTTCTTAGCCAACAGCAAATAAGAAGGGACTTTTCTCTCGCCTTGTTGATTCATGGTTTGTGCATGCAGGCAATTCTAACTCTACTATTCCCCCGCAAAGCTTGTCATTTCCGTTCACCAAAATTGCACTTGGATTTCCAAATATTCCCTTTGTTGGTACCTTCCCCTCAAGATTTTTGAAGGGCAAATTCATTCTGCATCTCTTGGGATTTTGCCCTAATAAATTGTTGTGTGAAAGATCTAAATCTTAAAGGGCCCTCAAAAGAATCAATGATTGAGATATGGTTCCACCAAAGAAATTACCTTCCATATAAAGATGTTTTAAACTACTACATTCACCAATGGAGGAAGGAATCTCTTTAGATACTATTGTTGGAGATATTTACTAGAGAGAGACTTTTCATATTGCCAATTTCCACCGGTAGGGAACCAACAAAAGGATTGTGTGCTAAATCGACGGACACTGACAAAGAAGAAATAAGAAAGAGTTGTTTAGGAATTGGGCCCTATAAATTAAAGTGAAGAGTTAGGTACTATAAATGTTAACAATTTCCAATGTTGGATGGGATCCTTGCATTCAAGTTGTTCTCTTCTAAATGGAGTGCATACAAAAGAGTAAGATTGTCTATAGATGATGACATTTGTCCAAAAAGTCTATTTGAACCCAAGTACAACCCTTGAAGCTTTGGAAGTTTCCCTATACTGAATGGGATATTGCCTTCAAGAAAGTTAATCTCCATGGATAATAGGGTTAAATTGACAAGATTCTCAATACCAGCAGGGATGACTCAAGAGATTTGATTCTTAGCTAGTTGTAGGTAT
Organism: Hakea prostrata; assembly: GCF_041222555.1. Lineage (NCBI taxonomy): Eukaryota > Viridiplantae > Streptophyta > Magnoliopsida > Proteales > Proteaceae > Hakea > Hakea prostrata. Next base: position 23,332,055 of record NC_142609.1, on the reverse strand, counting down.
AAGAGTTGTGTTGAAAGATTTGCTTAAAAGTTGGGAAGGGGACCCTTGAAACCATTATCAAACAATGACAATTGTTGTAACTGTGTAAAATTAACCAAAGAGCTAACAAATTCTAGATCATGATGTTTTCCACTTCCACATTGATTTCCACCAATATCCAACCATTGAAGGTTTCAAAGATTTCCTAGGTTTTAGGGATTGGTCCAGAAAAATTGTTCTGACTAAGATCAATTTTTTCTAGTGTTGAAATAGTAGAGATGGATTTTGGAATGTTCCTCAAGAAGAAGTTTCCTCCAATTGCCATTGTTCTAAGATTTGGAAGAGTAAGGCCTATGTCTTGTGAAAGGTTCCCATGTAGTAGGTTTAATGTGAGAGAAATAATTTCAAGAAATGAGAGATTGAATACTGAGAGAGGAAGCACCACTAGATAGGTTGTTCTCATGAAGTGATGGAAATTTCAGATTTTGTAGCCGACCAAAGGATTCTGGAATGCTCCCTTGCAGTCTATTTGCACCCAAAGAAATACATTGGATGGAGGAACTGTTCCCAAAAGAACTCGGTATTCATCCAGTTAAGCCATTATCATGAATAAAAAGTGTCTCCAACTTTTACAAAGACATAAGCTCACCCAGAATGCTTCCAACAAGATTGTTATATGAGAAGTATATTTGCCTTGGAACAGTGTGGTTCCCCATTCTGACATGAATCTCTCCTTCCAAAGTGTTGTTCGCCGCATTAATGTACTGCAATCTATTTAGATTACCAATTTCTTGTGGGATTTCACCAAAGAAGCTATTGTTTCTAATGTCCAGGAAATGTAGAAAAGTAAGATTCCCTATACATTGAGAAATGTTACCTCCTAAGCCCTTCCCTTGTAAATCCAAGCTAATAACCCGTTGTTGATGACGACGGCTACATATTATCCCTATCCAGTTGCAGAAATGGGTGGAATCATTCCAAGAACTTAGTGCTTCATAAGGATCATCAATTTGTTTCTTTGACTCCAACTAGGCATGTAGATCTGTCTCGTTCCCTGTGATTCTTCTACCGGTGGTGACTGATTCTTGCCTCATCAATGAGCTCCCAAATGTGAAAATGAAATCTACCAAAAAAAAAAAAAAAAATGTGAAAATGAAAACCATAAGAAGCTGATGTTGTGCCATCAAAATGAAATTTTGGACACTCTGCAATTATGAGATGTGATATAACTACTCAGTCGGTGTTAGTTAAGAGAGAATTTAAACTCTCTTCCATAATGCACTAAGGAATACTGTAATAAACTCCACGACCAAATGGCAGACCTTAGAAGTCAAGGTATTTCATCTTATTATTAACCTTCACCATTATTTGAGTGATAAGCCATTATGGAAGATTTTGAATCTCATTTTGTTGGTTAATCAGTTCATAGAACCTTCCTATTCAAAAGGTATGCATACAGGTTTCATAAGAAGGAAAAGAGAAAAAGAAAAAATGGGCAAAAATTTTATATTAAAATTAGATAAATATTTTGACATAGAGAACCAAAATGTCTTTTTCTCCTAGATATATAGCATACTGGTGTCCTCTCAAGACTCAGGTCACAGTAATAATCCTGGAGAAATATCACATGTTTCCACTAATACCCTTTCTCCATGGGAAGCATATTAGAACCTCTTTACCTAATCTTTGAACATTTAATATGTTTGATTTCACTAATCCGTTTGTTTTTGTCATTTTACTATGCCGTATTTTTCGCTATTGGGTCAAAATATTCCAACCACCGGTCTAGTCATCGCTCGAGTATGAACTAGCCAAACTGGAGGTTCAATTCGGTTTGGCAAGAGGCCGGTGCCAGGCGTCAGACTACATGGGGATAGTGGGCTCCCATGCATTAACTGTGCCATCTGACAGTTTATCCACCAAGTTCTATATCACACGTTCCGTGCATGCATGCCCCAAGGAACTTAATTTCGCTGAAATTCGGTGGTTTCGCCCCCTAGCAAACGATACAGGGGGCGAGACGATGTTTGCAACATATCGCCGAACTGGCGAGATATCGCAATATATCGGTATTTCTCGCTATATCTCGTGCTTTTTATATTTGTGGTCGAGTGAATTTTTGAAATTTGAGCCACTTACGTGGCTGTTGTTAAACCACGGGATTATAAAAAACAAAAAAAAACAAAACGTAAAGTCGTAAACATCAGTATATTGATTTGACAAGTTAAATATTTTATTATTTTTTTAAATTTTCAATTCACGTTTTGCAGTTTGCAGGTACATGATGTGACTCATTGAAGTGTTTTTGTTATTTTTTCAAATTTTGTATTAATGATTTGCAAAGAAAAAAGTCAGATTAAAATTATTTGATATTTTTAAAATTTTACATACTGATTGACGATGACATGTCCGCGTGTTGCATTATTATATATAATATATAACCAAGGAAGTAGTAACCAAGGAAGTAGGAACTTTTCCGCGAACTTCAGTGAAATAGCACCGAAAAATGTAGTTTCGTCCATTGTGAGATGGGAATTCGCGCTGAAACGAACGAATGGATTGCAGTCCCTTGTATCTACCATTCCTTGTCCTATGTGGACAATCAGATGGGAGTCTTTGCTACTGATTAAGACACACTCCACTTGCATTGTTGATTGAATCTATACTTTTACCTTTAAGTAGGGTGAGTTTAAATACTCACGTTTAATGCTAAACATTACTGCACACTTCTAACTTTCATTCCCAACGTTCATTGTTTAAGTACTCCTTTGGATTTCACAGTATCTTAATACGGGAAGTGTTGCTTCAGAACTTGACTTTAGCATCGGAGGTAGCTTGCAATCATCACAATCAGTTAGCCCTGTCTTCTCATGTTTTTTAAGCAAGGTCATATCGTATCAGTTGGTCAAATTCAACAGCAACATTCACCATATGTTGGTGCAGATTTTGCCGGGGTTTGTGAGCCGTGAATCCCACACCAAACTTTATCAGATCTGGTTCGATCCAACTAGAACTCACATTCTCCTGCAAGATGGAAGAAGGACTATTAGAAACGGAGCCAATCAGCTGGATCGGCGTTCCAGCTTTGACGGTCAAATCAATGAATGACGGAGAATTAGGGTTACAGAGCTCCCTAGAGCCTCTAGTGCTTTTGAATGTCTAAAAGCGGGAAAAGTGTAGGTTTGAGTGAGTGAATTTGAATGTCTTACCTTTCATGCATGTCGCAACCCTATTTATAGACTCCTTCTGTTGACTCGAGCCTCTCATGACCATCGATTGAATGATTTAGATCTGACGGCCAGGATTAGATCCTTGGGTGGCTTTCGAGTTGATCCCTTATTTGGTATGTACCATTGGTTGATCTCGGTTGGACCAGCATGAACCGGGTACAAGGAGATTTATTCACAACACAAGCCCCCAAGCCTGCTGATCAGGTTGAAATCAAAGTGAGACTTTGGTCAGGAAGTTTTAGCTTTTCTTCTGATCAATATAACCGCTTTTGTTTGGTCATCCTTTCAAACTGTTCTCGTCTGATCAACTTTAGTTCATCTCTTCACTTGGTCTGGGCTTTGAGCTCATCTTCAGTCAAGAGGAATCATTTGAACGCTGAGTTCATCCTTCAGTTGAGAGAGTTCATAAAAAATTCTAAGTTCAATTTATTGAATCATAGAGCTCATTAGAATTCTGAGCTCATCTTTCAACCCATGGAGCTCTTCAGAAACTTCTAAGCTCATCCTTTGATCAATTGAGTTCATCAGCGATTCTAAGTTCAATTTATTAAATAATAGAGCTCATCAGAACCCTGAGCTTATCATTTGATCTTGGGAGTTCATCGGGTATCGTCAAGTTCGACTCTAAGCTAGAGAGTTCATTAATGAACTGGATTTGATCAACTTTATTTATGCCTTTGAGGCTAATTGTTCCTGTTCAAGTATTTAGCTTTGAATATTGATTCTCAAATTTGCCCTCCACGTGGTGAAATTCGGATTCGTCAATGTTTGAGTTTCTAAAACCACCAGAATTAATTTCTGAAACCGTAATTTTGGTTTGCCTTTTCAAAACCAGAGTTATGATCTGCGGCTTGAATCCCATTGAAAATGAACTTTTCACGTCTCGGGAAAATGCTTAACCACTGTAATCATTTGAAAAACTGAGCTTAGCCCCCAAACCATCTCGAATATTTGATGAAGATCTTAGCTTGTTAGCCTTTTCCGTTCCTTCATAAATGCAAGTTTTCAATTTCACAGATGTTATTTATCCTCCAACACACGATTCCAATGCCCTTTTCTTGACTTACTCTTCCACGTGTTCAATTGTATCATTCCAAAATCAAGTGATTAACCTTAGATGTCGATTCGGATCAGTCATGGCCGTTGATTTGCATCATTGTATATTTTCCTCCAAATTTCAAGAGTTTCCAATCACGTCATTCCCTATATTTACTCGTCCTTCATCACCCCTTTTCTTCTCCATCTTTCTTTCGACTTCCTTTTTTCTTTCCTCAGTTGTTTGCAACTTGTTTTATCATTCTGCTGAATAATACTTGAACCTTTATCTTTTTCTTTTCTTCTTCTTCATGGGTCACCCCACCGATCCTTCTGGTCCTAGTTCCTTGGCCTGAGGTTGGGGCTCCTTCAAAGACTGGTTTGGAAAAGATCCTAGCTGATCCTTCTTCTGATCAAACTCTTCCGTTAGATTGGGAACCTATCTCTTATGCTCATGATGAGGTGATAGTCCCCTACCATCCTGTAGATGTTGAGGTTGAAAAAAAGAACCCAAAAACTGATGGGCTAGAATGGTACCCTTCTAAAATCAAGAAATCCAAACTGTCTTCCTACTTACGAGATTATTGTTTTCCTGCTGAAGTTAAAGCTTGGACCCCAAAACCTTATGAACATGCTTTTTTAATTGATCCTGGGGTTATTGTTGTTTACCTTGGCCACCTTGAAGCCAGGTTCATAATCCCTCTGATTCCTTCAATTAAATCTCTTCTTGACTACTACCGAATTTGTCCATGCCAACTAACTCCGAATAGTTGGAGACTTGTTTATTGTTTTTCGGGACGCAATCCCTCTGTTGATCTTTTCAGGAATTACTATACATTGAAAGTTGGAAGTGAGCGCGGTTTCCTCCATCTTTCAAGGAGAACCAACGTTAGCACTGAGTTGGGTGAGAACTCTATCTTTGCTAACTCATCCATTCCGCATGACAACAAAGGCTAGAGGCAACAATACTTCTTTTGTGCCATTCATTTTCCGAACTATCTGTCACATCCTCCCAGCCGGTACCCTAACTGGCATACCCGAGAGTGTGATCCACAGCTCGAAGATCAGGTATCGAGTAATCAACCTCCCACATAAACAATAACATAATCATGAACAATAATAATCGATGTGCGAAAGATAAACCATAGATCCAAATAAGGAAAGAATGAATCATATATAAATCAGAGTACTAAATATAATCAGAGTGTCTAAATCAAATAAGTAAAGTGAGGCGAAATCCCACTCTACAACCAGAGGAAATGTAGTTCTAAAAGAGAAGAAACATAATAGAATCTAATCCCAATAGCAGGTACAATAGGTAACTAAATTGTTCTCAATCTTATAGACAATATCCCTATAAGTATAAATCTCATAAATGGCACAAGGGCGCTTCCACTCTATGGTCGGACTAAGCATCGTACGGAGCATAACCATTCGCGGAATCTTTAGTGTAATTGTAGTAACCGCAATCACTTTCCTGGAGATATGCCTCTTCTCCTTGCGCTTCTTCATACGAGCAGTCATGATACTCAAAACCTGTAGAGTAGTCTAACAAACATTGTACAACAGGAATGAGTTTCAAAGAAACTCAGTAAAGCAGTTAAATCCATAATAACATAAATGGCAGGATTACAAAACAAACATAAATGCAATATGGTATGAGACAAACAATGAATGTATGACTCTAACTCTATGTATGCTGGTCTCTAATGGCAGACATGCTTTAAGTCATAGCACCGTACTTCTTTAGGAAAGTCTCATTCACTCATCATCAGTTGGTAATGGGTCCTTCATCCCTCAGGACATTCCATGGCTGGGGTATAGGTCACCACTCTCTCACATCACCATTGGTCTAAGTACCGGCGCATGTCAGGGTTAAAGCCTAGTCAAATGCAAGTCTTCTACTCAGTTACATCAAGTCAGATCCAGATACGTCCATTCCTCGCCCCTAGCGATCCTTTCCGGTATCCTTCACACTAGAGTCCTCATAGTCCCTGACTACGGACTCATCAACCCTATTGGTCATCCACATATGGTAAACGGGAAGCTCTCACGTCCTCTCACGGGTTGGTTACCGGTCTTGAGCGCCCGTGAGCCCAAGTCTAACCATATGCAACCCTACCCATAAATGGCCCCCACAATGTGATTCCTGTCCTCTCACGGGTTGGTTACCTGTCTTGAGCGCCCATGAATCCCCATTGCTACCACGGGTTGTTCGGTCTCAATACCCCTCCGATTAGGGTCTGACATAACGGGACATCCTAGCCAAACACTACTAGACAGTCCTAAATATGTCATCCAACAGTTTAGGAAGGTGTCCAGAGGGCATCTCTGGAAACATCCCATAATATTCCCGTAGTAGTCCTAGGACAGAAGTGTCAAAAGGACACCTCTCCTTTCCAAACCATACTTAAGCATACAGAAGCATCAATTCATAACATCACATATATGGTAACTTCATATATGGAAAGAAATCAATAATTACAATCAACTTGTGTATAACTGATAAGTAAATCATACATGAGTCAATTTAATATAAACAAGTAATGTTACTGATATCAAGACAGTACCACAGTAGTATAACATTATAAGAATCTAATTAAAGAAATAAATTAACAAGATTCAAATATAGAAACTAAGATATGCAATTTATGTTGTTAAGGAAGTAACCATCCTTACCTTTTATAACTTGCAAAGGAATCTTAAGAAATCAAGTAAGATCTTGACAAACTTGAGAAGAAGGTCCTAAACAAGTGTACACAATATATTAGGAAAGATCCCTAACAGAAAAGATATCAAAACATCCAAAACAGACCAAATCCGGAGTTGCTGTACTCATTGGTCGATTGGATTGGTCTATCGTCTCGATCGACCAATCGATCGACCAATCGATCGACCAATGGAGACAGTGGCCTACAAAATCAGAGTTTTAAGAATAAAGAACTGAATTTGGTGGTTCAAAAGGGTACTAAAAAAGGGGTAAACTACATTGGTAGTATCCTAACATATAGAGGACCTCAAAACACTAATCGAATCAAGTTTTCAAGTTACAAATTAGGAAACAAAAAGTTACCATAATTAGATCAATCATGGTTCTTGAAGAATTCAAGATACAAATCATAGACAAGAACAATAGGAGAATGAATCATTGATTTTGATAAAGATATCATGGAAGGCATACTTAGATCTTCAAGAAAATAGATCTAAGAACATAAATCTAAATAAGGAAACAAAACCTACCATAGATGTATCAGTCATGATTCTTGAAGAAAGCATGGTATGGTAGAAGAGAAACAACTAGAGATTGATAGATCATGGATTATGTAAAGAAAACACAGCAATTGACTACTAATATGATCAATATAATAGATCTAAGAAGATCAGAATTTAAATCAAAAGATGAACAAAGACAAGATCATGATTTGATCATGATTCCTTCAAAAGCTTGCAATGATCATGGTTAAGATCATCGCATTAGCCATTAATCCTTAGGAAGATCATGAGAGATAAGTACAGAGATGTTTGCAACAGAGAATGCAACATCTCCTCTACTATCTCAACTCAAAAAGGAAAGAAAACAAGGATGATGAAGAAGAAGAGAGTGTAAACATACCTTTTTGTGTAAGAACACGAGTTTTGAAGAAGATCTGTCAAGATAAACACCAAGGACGCAAGGGAGATGACTTGCAGAGGTCTTTGGTTCGTTCCAAAGAGTTTGGAGGCAGAAAATACGAAGTAGACTCGAGATTGGACTTAAATAGAGCAAGCAAGACCTAATTACCAAAGACAGAACCCATTGGTCGATTGGATTGGTCGACTGGTCCAGTCGACCAATGAGTCGACCAATCAGTTCAGCAACTTCTAAACAAGGAATTGAAGGCCCAGATCAAATCCAACCCTAAAGGGGTTTTGCACACATACCAAGTGACTTACCTAATAGGTAGAAATGCCTTCAAACCATGATAGAGAGCACTCCAAGTCCATCAACTAATCCGATCTTCATCAAGATTCAGTTTCCATAAATAGAACCTCATCATCAACACTCATGGATTCAAAGCCAGACACCAAGTCCTCCACTGGGATGGCCCAAAGCTGACTTCTTACTTTACTTCGGGTCACTGGACCTACAAATAACAAAGTTTCCGGGTCAAGGTTAGGGCTGGGTTTCACACTATCGATCTCGTTGGTGTTTGCATACCCCTGAATCTGTTGCACCTTTCAATCAACAGCCTTCCCTTGATGAATATGATCGACAAACCTAGAATTTACTTCCCTCTAGAGATCGAATCAATGTAAGCGATTTTAGAACTGACAATGGGTAGGCCCATCACAGCCTTTTGCCAGGTATATCCTCTTTCTTCCCTCTTTTTGTCTGTATATACCTCTCTTCTTATTCTCCGTTTTGATTTTATATTTCCTTTAGGAGTTGGGATTTGGAAAGGTCCTAGCCTTGTTGAAATTCAAGAAGAAGTTCATGCCGAAAAAGAAGCTGTGACTGTGTCCAGAAAGGGAAAGAGAAAAGAGAGATGCTCTCAAGATAAAGAAGTTAATGACAGTAGTTTTGATGAAGAGTCTGATCAATCCAAATTGAAGAAAAGAAAGACCAGGAGTATAAAAATGAAATATGTGGAAGAAAAGGAACAAGTTGAGAAAGAAACTGTTGGTGGTGAAGATATTGATATTGAAATTACCAAGGTGGTAAATGATGAGGATCTTGTGTCTAAGGCAAGAAGAACCAAGACTTCGAGGAGAAAACTTCGGTCCATGGGCCCTTCCTCAGGTCAGGAACTAACTATTACTGAAAAAGTAGAAGTAAGAAAGTTTAAGTGTCACCTTCCTCCAAGGAGAATCTTGAAGCCAAGAAGAGGAGTACAGAGGGGGCAGCTGAGTTAGTCCAGCCCTCTAGACATAAGGTCTCCACTCTTCCATTTCTAGTTCATCCTTCTGATGGTGGAAACCATACTTCTTTTAAAGAAAATGCTGAATCAGGAACAAAAGTTGAGGATTTTTCTCATCATCTAATTAATCAGTTTAAGCAAATGGTTGAAGAAATTGCGCTCATGCTGCATGTGAGATTACTGAACAAATAGCAGATCAATTATTTGAAGAGGATAATCATGACCAATCACATATCATTCCTGACCATGCTTTGAAGAAAGTTCCTGATGAAAATGTTTTTGATATTGACCCCTCCTCTTTTGGACATTGTTCCCCTTGCTCCACATGTTGTACTAAATGTTGCACCATATGTTATTCCAGATATTGCTTTAGGTATCATTCCCCCAGATATGCAGATTGAGTCTCACATTCAATCTTCTGTGGAGATTGGCAGTCAAGAAAATCCCACAGCTGAAGAAGTCATTGACCTCCAGGTCGCCTTTAATGATGTTGTAATAGCACCCAATCACCATGAAGCACTTAATGTTGCAGTTGATCACCCAACTAATCTTGCCCTGCTTGAAGACACCCACAGTATTGCTGACTGTATTGCTGACTCTAGAGATCATTTCAAGCCCTCTTGGAATTTGAAAGAGAATCATACTGCCAATTGGATTGGGAAGTTGCTTTTGAATGGAGAACCAAGGGTAGGATTCCACGTGACAAAAGAGAAACTGCTGCCATGAGTGATTTTGGTCTTTATTCTCATGCTTGGGGGTGAAATTTATATTCCTCATTTTAATTTGTAGTTAACCTTCTCTTCCAATCTCCATGATTAACCTTCTCCACTGACCTTGTTGATCTATTTACAGATGTTTTGGTGCCGCTTTTAATACTTTTCCTAAAGTTTTGGAAAGGGAGAAAGTTCTTTCCCTAGAGAATCAGAATTTGATCAACAAGAATTTTGAATTGATTGATGAGGTACAGGATCTTAAAAGCAACTTAAATATCTTAGAGAGGATATTAGAAGCTGCAAAATTGAAGGAAAACGAACTATATTCTGAGATTTATGGTTTGCAATATGATTTTGCTTTATGTTCTGATCTCTGTGTTGAATTGCAAGAGGAAAACTTCAGTTTGAAAGCTTCTGTCTTGAAGTAGAGAGAAGAACTCATACAATTGGAGACGTTGAAGAATGATGCTCGGAAAGGGCCAAGGTTGCTAATTATGAAAGAGAGGAAAGTCGCTAGAAGTTGGAAAGGGCGATAGCATGGTCCAAGAGCATTGAGAAAGAGAAAAATGAGTTATTAATTAGATCTCACAGAGCTGAGAAAAAGAATTCAAGCCTAGAGAGAGGAAATAAGAGGCTACAAGGGATTGTTTATTCTCTTTCATAAGAGAATTCTGATTTGGAAACTGAAAGAGATAACTTATTCTCTAGCTTGAATGAAACTTTTCAAGAAAAAGTAGCCTTAGAGGAAGCCTTTGAGAAGGAGAAAAGACAGTTTGAGTCAGAGAAAGAAAATCTGCGTAATGATTATAGGAACTCCATTAGGGTTTTTACTGAAGCTATCGACCAGGCAAAAGACAATCCTACTTTCATGGGATTCTGCAGAAATATGCTGAAGGTTTGTTGTGAAGTTCTTAAAATTCACCCTAAACTGGACATCAAAAAGATTCCTTTTCACTTCCTCCCAACCAAAAGATTCTTTGACTTTCAGAAAATCAAGCACCTTGAAGATGATAGTTCTTTAGAGGAATCCGAGAGTGAAGACTCCACTAAAGATGGAACCTCTGACTCTGGTAGTGATGAATCTGCTGATGAAAGCTTTGTTGAAGAAAGAAATGCTAGCCATCCTTCTTGAAGAGAGAAATGTCTCCCGATTCCAAATTCTTATGTCAAAAAATTTCCTTTTCATTCTTGATCAGCTACAACTTTTTGTATCTTTGATCGATTGTTTTTTTTTAAAAATCTTTGATCAGTTGCTTTTTTTTTTTTTTTTTTTTTTAAATTCAACTTTTGACCCAATTTCCTCTTCTTTTCATGTGAATACATTGTTGAAATTGGCCTTGAAGAAATCATATGATTGCATAATCTTTTCTTTGCTAGGCAGTTGACAAGAAACCTTGTGCAAAACTTGCCGATGAGGTGCTCTTAGGAAAGAATGGCTAATGAAGCCTTTTGTATGGCTGAGAGAAGCCTGACTTATGAAAAGTCTTGGTGGTCCTCCGCCTATGTGAAAAGGGGTTGATCATAAGCCTTTAGAAAAAATGGCTGACGAGAGCCTTAATGGCTGATGAAGAACCAATTTTGGCTGATGAGAGCCTTTTTGACTTATGGAAAGTCTTGATAGCTTATGAAAAGCCTAACTTATGAAAAGTCTTGGTGGTCCTCCACCTATGTAAAAAATGGCTAATGGGGAACCAATTTGAGTGACGAGAGCCTTTGTGGCCGAGAGAAGGCTTTTTGACTTACGAAAAGTCTTGATAGCTTATGAAAAGCCTGACTTATGCAAAGTCTTGATTGTCCTCCGCCTATATGAGAAATGGCTGATCAGAAGCCTTTAGAAAAATAGCTAACAAGAGCCTTAATGGCTGATGAGGAACCAATTTGGCTAACAAGAGCCTTTATGGCTGAGAGAATCCTTTTGAAAAAATGACTGATGAGGATGATTCGAAATAAACCGTTCTCTTGTATTTATTATTGATAATACTTCTTGAGATGAATTACATTCCACGGTCGTCTCAAACAACTTCCATGGAGATCTTTGAGCCAGTAAGTATTTGAGCTGACAATCTTGACTACCACCTAGGGTCCTTCCCAATTTGCAGATAATTTTCCACAGTTTCTAGCATCTGATACTGACTTCTTTCTCAAAACCAAGTCACCAATTCTAAAGAATCTAGGTCATATTTGCGTGTTATAATAAGCTGCTATCCTCCTCTGATAATCTATGTTTTGATTTAGTGCACGTTCTCTGACTTCATCCAGGAACTCCAGGTTTGCCCTCAAACCCTCTTCATTCATTATTGGGTTGAACTCTTTTGATCTTTTGGACCCAGCTATCACCTCCACAAGAGTTCAACCCAATAATGAATGAAGAGGGTCTGCTGATCTTTCGGACCCACCTATCACCTCCACAAAAGCCAGAGCTTCATATCCATATGCTAGTTTGAAAGGCATTTCCCCTGTCGGAGTTTGAATAGTTGTTTGGTATGCCCAAAGTACATATGGTAATCCATCTACCCACAAATTTGCATCATTTAGTCTTCTCTTGATCACTTGAAGAAGAGTTGAGTTTTTTATTTCAATTTGCCCATTGCACTGAGGATAAGCGACAGAAGAATTTTTATATTCAATATGATAGTGCACACAAAATTCTTTGAACCTTTCATTGTCAAATTGTGTGCCATGATCTGTAAGCAAAACTTTGGGCAAACCAAATCTGAATATTACTTTATTTCTGAAAAGCTTTTCCATCTTACTTGTTGTAGTTGTTGTCAATGCTTCAACTTCCATCCATTTCATGAAATAATCAATTGTTGCTACCACAAATTTCCTTCCTCATGATGCTACAGGAAATGGACCAAGGAAATCCATTCCCCACATAGCAAAAGGTAAAGGGTTGAGGATTGGAGTTAACTGATCAACATGTTGTTTCTGTATTGGAGCATGGATCTGACATTGGTGGCATTTTTTCACGTAGTCCATCACCTCAGATCACATTCATGCCCAATAAAATCCTTGCCTTAGAACTTTATAGGCCAAAGCTCTTCCTCCAATATGACTCCCACAAATTCCTTTGTGAAACTTTGCCAATGCCTATTGTGCATCAGTTGGTCCTCAACATTTCATAAGTGGTCCACAAATTGTTCTTTTATAGAGTAATCCATTTTTCAAGATAAACTTTGCTGACTTCTCTTTAAGGTTCTGTCATTTTCTTTGTCATTAGGTAGAATATCATCTCTGAGATATTCTACTATGGGATTCATCTAGGATGACTCACTATCAATCTCCATTATTTTGAACTCTAAATATGTTGGAGAACTCAGCTCTTCAATATATAGTGCTTGGGGAAGAGAGACAAATTTTGCTAAGGCAAGCTTTGCAAAGGAATTTGCCATCGTGTTCTGACTTCTTACTATTAGAAAATCGTACGAACCACGTCTTGCATTCAAGCACCTTTTTCAGATAGCTGATCATCCTATCATCCTTTGCTTCGTATACCATCGTCACTTGGCTGACTACTAACTCAGAGTCACTTTTAACCTCATAGTCTTACATGCATAGAGATCTGGCTAGACGAAGTCATGCAATTAGAGCCTCATATTCTGCTTCATTATTAGAAGCATGAAATTTGAAGCGGAGAGCACTTTTAATGACAAAGCCAGCTGGACTTCGAAAAATCAATCCTACACCAAATCCCTAAGAGTGACTCGAGCCTTCAACTTGGAGAATCCATCTACCAGGAATTTCACTAGGATTTCCTCGATCCGTGGGTGGCAAGACACTCTCAGCAACAAAATCTGCTAAGATTTGTGTTTTTATTACAATTCTAGGCTTATAATCAATATCATGCTCCATTAATTCTACTTCCAGGATACCATTCTTCCAACAAGGTCAAGCTTATGAAGAATTTTCTTCAATGGCCAGTTAGTAAAAAAATAATAGAGTGTGCTTGAAAATATGGTCTAAGTTTCCTGGCCGCCGTTGTTAGAGCCAAGGCCTATTTTTCAATTCCGGGATATTTAGTCTCCGCATCTAACAACGTTTGACATACAAAGTAAATTGGATTTGAATTCATACCTTCTTCTCATATTAATACTGCGCTCACTGCTGCCGTTGAAGAAAATAAATATACTTGTAAAGCCCCCTGGGATTGATCAAGACAACACTGGTGGGCTGGTCAATCTCTTTTTTAATTCTTCGAATGAGGTTTGGCAATCTTTTGACCACCTGAACTCATTTTGTGCATTTAAATTCTTTAATGCCTTGAAGAAAGGTGCACACTTATCTCCAAAACAAGATATAAATCTACTCAGGGCCGCTATCTTTCTTGTCAAGCTTTGGATTTCTTTCATGTTACTTGGAGGCGCTATGTCTAAGATAGCCTTTATTTTTTCCGGATTTGCCTCAATACTTCTCTGGGTGACCATGTACCCCAAGAATTTTCTTGATGAGACCCCAAATGCACATTTTTCGAGATTAAGTCTCATTCCATTTCTCCTCAAAACGTCAAAACATTCTTCCAAATCAGAAAGGTGATCAGCTTTAACTTTACTTTTCACCAAGAGATCATCCACATATACCTCCATGTTACGACCAATTTGATCGGCAAATAACTTTTTCATTGCCCTTTGGTATGTTGCTCCAGCATTTTTCAAACCGAAAGGCATTACCTTATAACAGTAGCTTTCTCGGTTGGTCATGAATGTTGTATGGGGTTGATCCTCCTTTTTCATTATTATATGGTTATAACCAAAATATGCGTCCATGAAACTTAACATTTGTTGACCTGAAGTGGCATCTCTCAGCTAATCAATTCGTGCCAATGGATAGCAATATTTTGGGAAGACCTTGTTTAGATCAATGTAGTCTACACATTCTCCATTTTCCATTATGCTTTTTTACCATCACCATGTTTGCTAACCACTTTGGACATTCGATTTGCTCTATAAATTCTGACCTTCTGAGCTTTTCAACTTCAACTTTTATGGCCTCATGTTTTTCTAATGAGAAATTTCGCCTTCTTTGCTTCACAAGCTTTGTTGTACCGTCAATCTAGAGGCAATGTTCTACAACCTCTCTACTCAGTCTTGGCATGTCTTGAGCAGCCAAGCGAACACATCTGCGTTCTTTGAAGAAATCCTATCAGTAGCTCTTTATCTTGTTTTGTCTGGTCAGCTCCTATCATGGTCCCCTTCTCAGAATTTTCAAGATTTAAAGAAATCTTTTCCAGCTTCTCCATTGGTTCACCTCTCTGGATCTTTTCCTCATCTCTACTATCCATAATTTCAATAGTTAAGGCCAAGGCCTTACCTTGATATTTCAAGTCCTTCATAAATGTCATGTAACATTGCCTAGAAAACTTCTGATTAGACCAACATTTTCCAACACCTGACTCTGTTGGAAATTTCATTTTTAGGTGTCTCATCGAAATGACAACACCTATTGAATTCAAAGTTGGTCTCCCCAAAATCATATTATATGCTGACAAATTTCTGATCAGCAAGAATTTTGTTACCGTTGTTACTGTTCATGGATGAGATCCCAATGTTACTGTCAATTCGACAATTCCTTCTATAGGGGTAGACTCTTCAGAGAATCTAAACAATCTGGTTCCACACGACTTTATCTTCATAGAATCTAAATTTCAAATGTAAGAAAGCTTCATAAGACATAATGTCTACTAAGGACCCTTTGTCGACCAAAACTCTGTGAACATCATGGTTTGCCATCTCAATGATTACCACAATTGCATCATCATGTGGTTCCTGAATCCAAACATTTCTTCCTTTGTGAAGGTTATCTCCTTCATTTTTTTATTCTCTTTGGTACAGTATGAGATTCTACTGAATGAACAAACTTGGCATGAGCTCTTGATTTTGAAATTGAATTCAAATCTACGCTCCCCAATATTGTAATGAATGGTGACTGCTTTTGCGGAGGCCTTTGATCTTCATGATCTTCGATTGGAGAATTAGACCGAAAATATTTCTTTGCTTGGTCCTCTCTCTTTGGCCCCCTGTTATTCCATCTTCTTGGTTGTTCACCATTTCTTTGTTGTCCTCTATTTCTCCTTTGAACATATCAATCCAAATGTCCTTGACTAATCAGACATTTGATTTCATTTTTCAGAACTCTGTAGTCATCTGTATCGTGTCCATGATCTCGGTGGAATCTGCAAAATTTATTTGGATTTCATTCTTCTATTTTTACAATCATTGGCGCTGGCCATCTTATATATTTTTGGCTCTGAATTTGCATCATAATTTTTGATCTTCTTGAGTTCAGAGGTGTAAATTGATCTGGAATTGGTTGTGGAACATCTCTTCTAATTTGACGATCGCTTCTTGAATAATTCTTATTACTCATTGGATCCTTCTGATCAGATCGTAATGTTCCACTTTCCTTTCGTCTGCTTCCATCAGCATCGGTCTCCTTTCTCGCCTGCAGAATGTCCTTCATGGGCACATATTGATTACAATGTGACGTTAATTTTGCAATATTCGCTGGCTTATTCATTATTAGAAACTCCAATAGATGATCGTTAATAGATGATTGTTAGTCAATCCTCTGAACATTGCATCATAGGCCACTGTCTCATTTAGATTCTTGATTTGAATTGATTCTTGGTTGAATCTCTTCATATAATTACGCACTGACTCCCATGGCTTTTGACGAATTGCTTCCAAATTATCCACTGTTTTATTGCTTTTCATACTAGTTTGAAAACTTGACAAGAAAATTCTTGTAAAAAATTCCCAACTGATTTCGGTTGTAGACTAAAAAACCCTCCAGGTTGTTGTAGGGCCTTTCAGAGATGAAGGAAATGATCGACACTTCAGAGCTTTAGATTCTCCTATGAGCATCATGACTAAGTTAAATTGAGCCAGATGCTCTAGTGGATCTGTACTTCCATCATACATTGTGAAACTAGGAGTTTAAGATTGCATGGTAATGGTGCTACCATTCTTTCTTTCGAAAATGGATTTTGATCCATAGATTCCTCCACATTCTCTTCATTTTCTCTATTTATCAACCATTGGACTTGATCATTCAGGATACGAAATCTTTTGTTGATTTTAGATCCATGGACTTCAGAATGACTACTAACTATTTTTTTCTTTTTCTTTTCGATCTCTTCGGCTACCTAGAATTCTACTCTAGGCAAAATCATCCTACAAACCATCAATTTTAGAATGTAGTTCTTTTTCCTTTATTTTGGCGGCTTCCAGTCTTATCTTTGAGATACTTAAATTGTTTTTGAGATCATGTGCCTTATCAATCAATTCAAAGTTCCTCTGACCAAATCTTTGTTCTTAATGGAAAGAATTTGTTCTCTCTCTCCAGAACTTCAAAGAAAGCATTAAAAATGGCACCAAAACATCTGCGAAAGGCAAAGGAAAGCAAATTAGTAAGATCAGTTGGAAGTGTTAATGGCGGGAATCAATAGGGGAGATTGTGTAATATCCAATCCTATTCTAACCCTGACCCTAACCCAGATCCACTGTTGCTTTTAGGTCCGAAGACTCGAAGCGGTGGTAGAAGAGACTTATGGACCCTTTTGATTGATAATTATGAATTGGAGACCGAGCCCATGGACATTGACGATGATACCCCTTACTTGAGTACATTGTCGGTGTTTAATGAAAGTCTGCACATCGGAGAAGAATAATTTAGTTGTTGTACCTAATGGACTCCCGTGCATAATCCGAAGGTATTCCCCGAAACTAGACTTCTTGATTGAATTGGAAGAAAACCCCATTCAATTTGACCTTGTATAGCCCTCCAAGTCCCTGTCTGAAGTTGCTGAACTAAACCTGATTTTCTGTTGAGAAACATTTTGGTCGATCCTCTTTGGTTGATGCCATCGACCAAAGATCATCAACCAAAGTTTCCCAGTTAGACAAGTTAATGATTCTTTGGAATATTCCCTAATCTATTTATACTAGCCTCGTGTTTTGAGCCCTATTGTTATCATTTTCACTCCTGAGAACGTGGGGGGAGCTTCCCAAAGCAACTCCTAGGCATTTGTGAAGGATACTCCACCAAAACTCGTTGTTAATCATTGTTTCTTGTCTCCATCTACAACTACAAGGTATGATTCATCATTACACTCTCTATTCTATCTTTTTCTATTCTTTTCTATCCCTCTCTTGCTGTTAAGACTTTGGAGATGGTGCTGCAACCTTGCAACCATCACTCCAAGTGTCCACTCTTGCTTAACCTATGATCCTCTTACCTATCTATTGATGCTATGCCCCCATTTCAAGCCTAACATATACATTCTTTGATTTTCTTCTTAACATCATGCCATCTTGTACAAAACTGAGGTATATAGTATGCTATGTACATGTTTATCACTAGTATATGATCCTAATCGAATTTCTATAAGTTCCCTTAGCTAATGCCTTTTCATTGTCAATGCAATCAATTTCAATTCATGCTATGATGCTTGTCTCTTGAACTTAGTAGCTCAATTTGGGGCTTTCTATTTAGACCATTGGATTATGTTAATTCCTTGATTTGTAGTGTCCTCATAATGCTCTTAAGCATTCCTCCAAGTTTCGGATCGATCCGAACCCCGGAAGACCAATTTCGGACCAAAACCCCCAAAATCCACTATTTTGTCCCGAAGACATTTTGGTCGATCCTCTTTGGTCGATGCCATCGACCAAAGTTACTACTGACAGCAACCTTAGCTAGTTTTGACCCGTTTAACATCCGATCCTTCCGATTTCTTCTCTAACTTATTATTGATGTTTGTTTAGGGTCTTAACATTACTTTTGGACCATTTCTTGGTAATTCTCGATTCATCATCAACTCAACCTAAGGTAAGGATGGTTATCTCCATAAACATATAGGCCATGAACTTATGTTTGATGCTTATAGTTAAAGGACATAGTCTCTTAATTGCTTTTAATTATTAAAGGATTGTTATACATGTTTTAGAACAGTAGTATTTTGAATTATTATACACTTGTTAGAATGATTTATTACTCTTGTTATTTGTATTCATGATGGATAAATTCGATATTATGATTTAATTCTTATCATGAAGATGTATTGAATGTATGAGAAATGATGGACTTGAATATGTGATTGCCTAAGTATAACTTGGGATTGGGGAGTGTCCTATTGACGCTTTTGTCCTTGGGCATCGGAGGGAATAGTATGGGATGTTCTCCAAAGGTGCCTATCGACACTTTCCCAGGTTATTGGATGACATACATAGGATTGTCTAGTTGTGTGGCTAGGATTGTCCTTATCGTGTCAGACCCGAATCGGAAGGGCCTTGAGACCGAACGACCCGTGGTAGTGTATGGTTTGATGGGTGCTCAAGACCGGTAACCAACCCAGGAGAGGACATAATCCATGCTATGGATACCCGAAAGGGGCCATTTATTGGTAGGGTTGCAAATAGCTAGACTTGGGCTCACGGGTGCTCAAGACCGGTAACCAACCCATGAGAGGACGTGAGAGCTTCCCGTTTACTATTTGTGGATGACCAATAGGGTTGATGAGTCCGTAATCTGGGATTACGCTGACTCTAGTGTGAAGGATATTGGAAAGGATCGCCAGGGGCGAGGAATGGACGTATCTGGATCTGACTTGATATGACTGAGTAGATGACTTGCATTGGGCTAGGCATTACTGTGACATGCGCCAATACTTATACCAAATGGTGATGTGAGAGAGCGGTGACTGATTCCCCTACCATGGTTGGAAGGACTTTACCCAATTACCACGACATTCCCAAGATACGGAATGGGTTGAGGGAGAGTGACTAACAATCCAAAGAAGTATGGTACTATGACTTAAAGCATGTCTACCATAGAGACTAGCATTCATAGAGTTAGAATCATATTTGCATCATATGTCTCATATCACATTGCATTATGTTATGTTTTGAATCTTATGATTTTAAATTATGGAATAACTGCCTTGCTAAGTTCTTTGAATTCATTCCTTTTGTGCAAATGTTATTAGATTATCCTGCAGGTACTGAAGACTCTGATGGCACATCTTCGAGACGGACTCTGATTCTGCATACTACCCTCAGGGTGGTAGCTTCAGTGAAGATCAGAGTTTTGGTGCCGAAGAGGATTACTCTTCGTACCAGGGTTAGCCCCACGATTGTGAGGGAGTGGCAGAGCTGGGCTTTCTTCATCCACACCTATGAGGAGACGATCATTAGGATAGAAGAAACCCTAGTCTAGTGCCCCATTTCCCTGGTTTATTATGGAACAACTGGATATGTAATTAACTTTCTTTGGGTTACTTTTGAAACATGGGATTGTAACTAACTTGATTATTACTACATTTTCCGCTGCTTTGAGAGAGTGATTCTCACTTATTCTCTCATCTTTATGATTATACTTACACATTGATATTATCTATTTCCGCACTCTAATTAATTGAATCTTATCTTATTCATGATATCTATTATCTATTGCTTTTACCTTGATTATTATTGTTCATGATTGTGTTATCGTGTATGTGGGAGGCATGGTCCCTCGATTCTTGATCCTTGGACTATGGATCACATTCTCGGGTATGCCAGATAGGGTACCGGCTGGGTGGATGTGACTGATTGATCATAAGATAACAGGAAGGAAGGAAATTCTTACCCCCAGGCATAAGAGTAAAGACCAAAATCACTCATGGCAGTGGTTTCTCTTTTATCACGAGGACCAGTTTGATGATCAACTACAACATTAATAGCTTCCTAGTGATCAAGTGCTAAGAAAACATCATTAGAGCGACCTAGAGGTCAACAACTTCAGCTGCAAGATCTTCTTTTCTACCAGCCTCAAGAAAAGGCTGAACTTGAGGCTGGATTTGCATATCTGAAACATGGGGAACAACATCAAGAACAAGGGGAACAACAACAAGAACATTCGAGACATCAGCAGGAACGGTTGGGATATTAGCATCAATTGTCACATCCACCCAGCCGGTACCCTACCTGGCATACCCGAGTGTGTGATCCACAGCCCTGAAGATCAAGTATCGAGGAAATGATCCTCCCACATATACAATAATAAAATCATAAACAGGAAATAATCAAGGTTTAAATATTATAAACAAAGATTCAAATTAAGAAATGAATAAACAATATAATCAGAGTGTAGAAAATGATACCAGATATCCGAAGATATCAAAATAGAGTAGAGAGAGGCGGAAACTCACTCAACAAATACAGCGGAACATAGTATGTAAGTCTAAAAGGAATTACAACTAAATCAAAGGAACTAAGAAAGATAAACTAAACTTAAGAGTCTTCTATCCTATAGATGACATCTTCAAAATAGTGGACTTCATCAATCCAATGGAGATGCTCCAACACCACGTTGCCTTTAATCGTAGTATGCATCTTGATCGCCTGAGGGATCATCAGAGTAATCTTGATTGTCACCAACACCTTGCGTGTAGTATGCTTCATCGGCTTGCACTTCATCGCCGTCCGTCATAGTAGTCAGACTGAGAATAGTCTAACAAGAGATTGTATAAAAGGAATGAGTTTCGAAGAAACTCGGAAGGTAGTTAATCCATAACAACATAAATAACATGTGGCAGAACATAACAAGATGCAATGCAATATGAAACAGATAATGTATGTATGCATCTAAACTCTATGTATCCTGGACTCTATTGGCAGACATGCTTTAAGTCATAGCACCATACTTCTTTAGGAAGGTCACACACACGGCTCCGGTTGGTAGTGGGTCCGGCATCCCTCGGGACAATCCATGGCTGGGGTTAAGTCACTGCTCTCACATCACCATTGGTCTAAGTACCGGCGCATATCAGGGTCAAAGCCTAACCCAATGCAAGTCATCTACTCGACATCAACTCAGCCGGATACCCATTCCTGCGGCGATCCTTTCCAGTATCCTTTCCACTAGAGTCCTAATAGTCCCAGACTACGGACTCATCAACCCTGTTGGTTATCCACATATGGTAAACAGGAAGCTCTCATGTCCTCTCACAGGTTGGTTACCGGTCTTAAGCGTCCATGAGCCCAAGTCTAGCCATATGTAACCCTCCAATAAATGGCCCCCACAACATGATTCCTGTCCTCTCACGGGTTGGTTACCGGTCTTGAACACCCGTGAATCACATTGCTACCACGGGTCGTTCGGTCTCAATACCCTTCCGATTCGGGTCTGACATAACGGGGACATCCTAGCCAAACATTGCTAGACAGCCCTAGGTATGGCATCCAATGATTTGGGAAAGCGTCGATGGGCATGTCCGGAAACATCCCATACTATTCCCGTAGTTGTCCAAGGACAGAAGTGTCAAAAGGACACCTCCCAATCCCATACCATACTTAATCAAACACATTCTCAGATCAGTCATGACATACACAACCAACAATTCATCATATAAAAGAGAATGTAAAAGCATAATCCGATCAATCAATAATAAACAATTCATATAAGCATGAATAATGAAAAAGAATACATAAACAAGTGCTACTGTACTTACAGTAGTATATCAAAAGTACAAAGTACAACAACAGTAAACAAACTCATAGTTTCATAAGGTAGAAACCAGAGAGTATGCGATCTATGTAATTAAGGAAATAATTGTCCTTACCTTATATAACTCGCAAATGAATCTTAGGGAATCAAGTAAGACCTTGACTAAACCTGAGAAGAAAGTCCTAAACAAGTGTATACAACATATTAGGAAAGATACCTAGAAGGAAAGATATCAAAACAATCAAAACAAACCAAAAATGAAGTTACTGTACTCATTGGTCGATTGGATTGGTCTACTGCCCCAGTTGACCAATGAGTCGACCAACCGAGATAGTGGCCTTCAAGAATCAGAATTTTGGGAATATAGAACCGAATTTGGTGGTTCAAAAGGGTACAAAATCAGGGGGAAACTACAATGGCAGCATACTAGTATATAGAGGACATCGAAACACTAATCGAATCAAGTTTTCAAGTTACAAATTAGGAACCAAAAAGTTACCCTAATTAGGTTAATCATGGATCATGAAGAAAGTATGGTATGATCAAGGATAAAGAACTAGAGGATGATAGGTTACAAATCTTGTAAAGAAAACACATTGATTGGCTATTAACATGATCAAAATATGGGTTCTTGATTTGACCCAAGAAACTACGGTTTCAACGTTTATGGCTCTCATGAAAAGGATGTGATCACAGGATGAAAGGGAATGAATGTTTGGCCAATTAAAACAAGAAAATCATAGAAATCATGTTTAGATTAACATAAATATTGCCCATGAGGTTTCCCTCACATGGGAGGTTACCAAAAGTTTCCAGAAAGATCATTCAAGGGTTAGGGTTTCAAGAAAATATTTGGCTAGGGTTAAGATCATGATGATGATCATAGATCTCAAAGAATAGAATGAGATCATGGAATAGATGGTTGCAAGAATGCAGCATCTCTTTCCTGATCTCAATCAAGAACAAGATTAAAGAAAAGAAATTCAGAGATGGAGAAGAAAAAGAGAGCGTAGACATACCTTTGATGCAGGATGAAGGAGATTACTTGAGTTCTTGCGAGATATCAACCAAGGATGCAAGGAAATTGATTAGCATGGAGTTCTAACTCGTTCCAGAGGCTTAGGAGGCAGAGGAGGCGGAGTAATCTTGAGATTTAGACTTAAATAGAGTAGCCATGACCTAATTAGCAAAACAGAACCAATTGGTCGATTGGATTGGTCGACTAGTCCAGTCGACCAATGAGTCGACCAATCAGGACAGCAAGATCAAAAAGTGGATTTGAAGGCTCAGATCAAGGCCAAACATAACAGGGTTTTGCATACACCTAAAGTGACTTACCTAGTAGGTAGAAATGCCTTCGAACCAATACAGAGATCACTCCAAGTCCATCAACTAATCCGATCTTCAACAGGATGCAGTTTCCATAAATGGAACACTGACATCAACACTCATGTATTTCAATCCAGCCACCAAGTCTTCTATTGAAATGGCCCAAAGCTGACCTCTTTCCTTACTTCGGGTTGTCGGACCTACAAACAACAGGGTCTCTTGGTCAAGGTTAGGGCTGGGTTTCACATCAATGATTGGAATGTTGACAGGAACATCTTTTGAAATGTGGTCAGGGATAGGAGGTGATCGGTCAAGATTGTCCTCATAGAATAGTTGATCAACTATTTGCTCAATGACTTCACCTGCATCATAAGCACCAATTTCTTCAGCCATTTTTTTGAGTTGATAAATCAGACTATTAGAAAGGTTCTCACCTCTTAACTCCTGCTCCACCATTTCTGGCTTAGAATTTCTTTCGAGAGAAAGGTGGTCTTCTCCAATGAACTCAAAAAGAAGAGGAAAATCAGACACATAAGCTTGTGACAAAATTTCTATAAAACGGACTGTAGGAACTTCAGTTTCACTGGCGGAAGGATGAACTGGGAAGGAAGAGTGGAGACTTCATGTCCGGAGGACTGGACTGAATCAGCTGCCCCCTCTTTATTCCTCTTCTTTTCCTCAAGATTCTCCTTCAGGGATGGTGAAGTTCGAATTGTCTTACTCTATAAGTAAGTGAATTCTTGACCTAAGGAAGTTTCCATGGACTGAAGTTTTCTTTCTAAAGTCCTTGTCCTTCTTGATCTAAGTACAAGATTCTCATCAACCTCCACTCTTGTAATCTCAACCTCAACATCATCATCAACTTTTTCATCAGTTCTGACTCTCTCATCTACTGCTTTTTCACAGGTTGTTTCTCTTTTCTAACAGATTCCCTTCTCCTACTTTTGGTTCTTTTTTTCCTCAACTTGGTTTGATCATGCTCTCCATCATAGTCGCCTTCATCAGATTCTTTTTCTTCGGTGTTATTCTTTTTTTCTTTTTCTCTTTCTCTTTTCAGATGCATTTTCGGCATCCTTTTCAGCATGCACCTCCTGCTGAATTTCAACAATGCTAGGGGATTTTCAAGTCCTAACCCCTGAGTAAGGTATAAAAGTCGGTATGAAAAATTCAGAAAGATATATATACAAGGGAAAAGAGAAAAAGAAAAGAAATATACCTAGCAAAAGACCGTAATGGGCTAACCCATCATCAGTCTTGAACTCATTCATGTCAATTTGAACTCTAGATGGAAGCAAGTCCCATGTTAGTTGATCTTATTCATCAAGAGGAGGCCTCTGGTTAAAAGGAATAACAGATTCAAGTGAATGCAAACACCATCGAGAGCGGTAGTTGGGGAAGCGGATAGCACAAAAGAAATATTTTCTCTCCAGCCTTTGTTATCGTGTGGAACGGACAAATCAAAAAAGATAGAACTATCACCCAATTTGGTACTGATGCTAGTTCTCCTTGAAAATGCAAAAAACCACGCTCACTTCCAACTTCAAAGTATGGTAATTCCTAAAAAGGTTGATAGAGGGATTGTGTCCCATTTTCTAAACAAATGGAAAGAAACAATAGACAAGTCTCCAGCTATTTGGAGTAAGTTGGTAGGGACAGATTTTGTAAGGGTCAAGAAGAGATTTAACCCAGGGAATCATGGGAATCCTAAACCTAGCCACTAGACTCTTGATGTAAATGGCGATGATACTTGGACCAGTCAGATGAGCATGGTCAGAAGGTTCAAGAGTCCAAGCCTTAACCTCAGGAGGAAGCGATAATCCCGTTAATAGGAAGATAGCTTGGCTTTCTTGATCTTGGCAAGATACCATTCAAGACCAGCAATTTTCGGGTTCTTCTCCGCTTTATTAACGTCCATAGGTTTATAAGGGACTATTACCTCATCATGGGCATATGGATTAGGGTCCCAATTTGAGCTAGGGGCTTGACTAGAAGAGGGATCAACATAGTTTCTTTCTTAGTTAGGTTTTGAAGAAGTCCCGACTTTGGGAGCAGAACTGGGACTAGAAGGCCTAACGGAATGACCCATGAGAGAAGGAAAAAGGAGATTCAAATACTATTCAACAGAACGAGAAAGTAAGTTGCAGACAAACAAGAAAGACAAGGACAAGTTGAGAGGAAGATGGAGAAGAAAAGAGGCAACAAAGAAGGAGTAAATATAGGAAGTAAAACGACGTGATTGGAAACTCTTAAATTTTGGAGGGAAAATATGCGATGATTCAAGTCGACGGTTGTGACTGATCCAAATCGATGTTTGAGTCTAATCACTTAAGCTTTGCAACAATACAACTGAACACGTGGAGAAAATGGATAAGTCAAGAAAAAGGCATTGAAACCGTGTGCCAGAAGATCAACCACATTTACAAAAAATGAAGGCTAGCATTTATGAGGAGAGGGAAAGGGCTGACAAGATGAGGTCTTTATTAGATATTTGAGACGATTTAGGGGGCTGAGCTTTATATTTGAAATGATTACAAAGATTAAGTGTCTTCCCAAGGCATGGAAAATTCATTTCCAAAGAGGCAGAGAAGTTCAAGCCGTATATCAAAATTATGGTTTTGGAAAATTAATTTTGGTGGTTTCGGAAACTCAAATGTTGACGAATCCAAATCTCGCCATGTGGGTGAAAAATTTGAGAATCAACACTCAAGATTGAATGATTAACTCCAAAAGAAAAAAGTAACTAAAGATGGCTCTGATTGAATCCATTATTCATTGATGAACTCTCCAGCTCAGAGAAGGATGATGATACCCGATGAACTCCCTTGATCAAATGATGAGCTCAAGATCTTGATGAGATCTATAATCCAATAGATTGATCTCAAGATTTCTGATGAACTCAGCTGGTCAAAGGATGAGCTCGGAAGTTTCTGATGAGCTCAAGATCTTGATGAGATCTATAATCCAATAGATTGATCTCAAGATTTCTGATGAACTCAGCTGGTCAAAGGATGAGCTCGGAAGTTTCTGATGAGCTCTATAGGTTGGAAGATGAGCTCAGAATTTCTGATGAACTCTCCTAACTAAAGGAAGAACTCAACATTTGAATAATTTCTCTTGACTAGAGATGAGCTCAAATACTAAAGAGATCTCACAGCTCAGGTAAAATGAAGAGACAATTTGAAGCTGATCAAACAAAGGCAGTTTTAAGAAGGCTAGAGAAAGAACTTAAACCTCTAAACCAGAGTTTCTTTTTATTTCAACCTGGTTAGGAAGCTTGGGGGCTCGTGTTGTGAATAAATTACCCAAGACCCGGTTCGTTATGGATGGACTGGTCTTAACCAATGATTTGAACCAAATACGGGATCAACCGGAAAGCCATACAAAGATTTGATCTTAACTATTAGTTCTATAACACTCAATCGATGGCTAAGAGAAGGTAGAGTTAGAAAGAGGAATCTATAAATAGGGTTGAAGCGTATATAGAAGGTAAAACATTTGAATTCACTAAAAAGCTACATGTATCTTCCTACCCTGAAACATTCAAATAATTCTTTAAGCTCTCAGGAGCTCTGCAACCTTAATCCTTCGACACTCACAGACTTGACCGTTAGAGACAGAGTGCCAATCCAGCTGATCAGCTCCATTTTTTACCAATTCTTCTTTAGCTTTGCAGGTAAGAGTAGATTTAGATCCAAATCAAACCAAATCTAAAGAGTTTCGTGTGATTCGTGGTTCATAACCCCCAAGAAATTCTGCACCAACACTGATCAATGATCCATCCAAAGATCCAGGCAGCTCTTGTGGTAGACAACAAGGCCTTTTTTCTTTTCTCTTGCCACGTGTGAGTGAAGTTTGCAAATAAGGGTAAAACTGATACTTACCATGTTTTTTTTATAAATGAGAGTAGCATCCTTTTTTTGATTTCTTAATTTTAATAAAGGAGAAAATAGTCATTATACATTTAATTTTACCAATCACTTAACACCGTTAGAAGTGAAAGGGGAAACATTAATTTCATAAAGAATAAGGTTTAATTACTAATGGAGCTATAATACAGGGGCAACAATAATTAACCCAATTTTTTTTTTGAGTAAATGGTCAATTTGTATTAAAAGCAAAAAATATTTACAACCTTACACACAAACACAAGTGTAGAGGATCCCTCTCAAGCACACAATTCCGCAACAACAGTTGCCCCCCAGACACCCTACCTCACTGGAACCTCAAGAAAAAAACTTGTGAACACAAGATAAGATTAAAATCGATAGCTAGGAAGCACAAACTTATCACGACAATTGCAAGTTAAGTACGTAAAAGAAAAAAAGAAATAAAAATAAAACCAGATCAAAACTAATTCCCAATATAGATTTTCATGAAGGTTCCTTAAAAACTTGGTTTTCAATTGAGTGCTTTGACCCTTTAGAACTTCTATCTGTGAGCTCAACATGGATTTTCTATTGAGATACTAACTTCATGTCTCCATCATTTTCCTGTGCACATCTTCCTGCATTCTCTGATGTTGAGTCATATTCTTTTCCTTCGCACACAAACACAAGTTAGTAATCATCAAAGACGTTCTATCAAATAAAATGTTAATAGCTACATAATCTTTACTTCTCCACATATTCAACCAGCAAGCCATAGTCATTTCTCACAAGAGTTGCATATGCTTAGGACCAAAGGTAGTCTTTAAATGGTGAATTCTTAGCTGTAGGCTTCCCCACAAGTAGAGTCAGGGGGCAACTTTTCCTACAGAGCCTTACCCCAACAATTTTACAGGCTAACAAGACGTTCGAACATCATTTCTAATGAGATTCCTAATAAACAAAGACTTAGGGAAATATGGATCTCCACTTAAGAGATAGACCTTACCTTCACCTAAAATACTTTAAGAGTCACTAACAGGCATAAGTAGGAAATTTAGTTTCTATTTTCCTTGGGATCCTTTGAATCTAAAGAGAATATATATGCTCCTCTATGACGGATATGCTAAGTTGCCAACCTAATTTTAAGGCCATATCTCCATTCGATTTGATTTTTTTCTTCTCCCCTTCTCCTTAGGCCTAACCACCCTCCATAAAAATGAAATGTTTTGGAATAAGTTACGTCATGTAAAGGAACTGATATAGCCTCGACCAGAAGGGCCCTAATGAGGTTTAATATCGATCTCCCATGCTCAAAGTTGCACAGTTGCATTAGCTACAACTCTCTTCTTTTTTTCAGTAGGCATGAAGTTGTTATAAAAATACAAAAGCAAAAGAGGGAGTAAAAATAATCACCTTTTAAGAAGATGTAGTTGCTCTGATGAAACTTTGCTTGATTGAATGTAGCTTTCTTACAACATCACTCATGTTCAAACGTTCTTTTGGCAATTCCATGGAACACTGGAGTGCAACTTCAATCAATAATGTTATGCAATGTTGCAATTCCTCTAGTCCATGACTAGGATATTCAATGACGTTGACAGCTTCATCTTCAATCTTTTCACCATGATTTCCATTAGTTAGGAGTTTTGGATCTAAAATTTGCATCACTCCTGTAGGTAAAGCTGCCTTTGCAAAGTTGTGGAGATTAAATTCATCAGTGAAAATTTGATCTGTTGGCCTTTTTCCTGTACAGATCTCCAATAAAAGAACACCAAAGCTAAACACATCTCCTTGTGTAGTTGCCTTTCCACCCATGCCATATTCTGAAATTTAGAAACACATCATTATTACCATGGAAATAGGATATTTTCTAGTGAAAAAGAAAAAAAAAAAAATCTTTTTTTAAAACTTTTTGTACAGTATAATAAAAAATTAAAAGTCTGAAATAAGCAACCATGAATACAATAATAAAAGGTTTCTAGATGCATGGACATATCTTCAATTTGGGAATGAAAAATTTTCTGATTACATTAAATAAAACCAACTTAAATCTTTCTTTTTTTTTGGGTAAAAACCAACCTAAATCCAGTTCAATTAGATATTACGATTTATGTGGCCATTGCATAACCAATTCCTAATTGAATTGAATACAAATAAAACCAGTCAGCTTTAATTAAGATAGAGAAGTTTGTAGATATACTCCATCGACTATGCCAACCAGGATATGAAAATTTAACAATAATTGAACTAATAACATGACTCTTAAAAGCCTAGTCCGGATCCCTTTTCTAAATCATCAATCAAAATTTTCCCAATATACTACAATAGATTATGATTCATATTAGATGACAATTGCTCAGCACAAGACATCTACACCTACAATAACAAAAATAATAATATACTGATAACTCAAAATAAAATCAATTGTAGTGCATATGTTACCTGGAGCAACATAGCCGAGAGACCCTTTTATCCCATTGGTACTGGTCTGACTGTGGGATGACTTGTCATTAGGATCTAAAAGTAGCTTTGCCAAACCAAAATCACTGACATGTGCAATCATATCACTGTCGAGTAAAATATTGTTTGGCTTCAAGTCACAATGAACAATTGTTTCATAACAGTGGTGATGAAAGTAATCCAATGCAGATGCCACATCAATTGCAATGTTTAATCTCTGAATAAGGCTTAAACTTTTCGAATGATTAAAAGCCTCCATTGGGTGCAACCAATCACACAAATTTCCATTTGGCATGAACTCATAAATAAGGGCTTTAAAATCTTTGCCTTTTGAATCAAGACTTGAACAAGAAGTCAAAATCTTCACAAGATTTCGATGTTGAATGTTTCTTAATGCTTCACATTCAGCCATAAAACTCTTGTAAGCTCTTGGGTTTTGAAGGTTGAGTACCTTGATTGCTACAATTCTTTCATCCTTGATGATCCCTTTGTACACTGTACCAAAACTACCCGAACCTATAAAATTAGTTGAAGAAAATCCTCCAGTAGCTTGGAAGAGCTCTTTGTAAGAAACCTTTAAGAGCTTATCACCTATTGATGGTGTGGCTGGAGTTTTACTTCTTGATTTTCTTGAGCAATAACGAATAAGAAGGGAAGATATCAAAAGAAAGCCAAGAACCACACCAATTACTATAAAGACTATTTTGCAAGCTTGGGACTTTTCTTGTCTTGTTGGTTCATGGTCCGTGCATCCAAGCAATTCTAACTCTACTATTCCTCCGCAAAGCTTGTCATTTCCGTTCACCGAAATTGCACTTGCATTTCCAAATATTCCCTTTGTTGGTACCTTCCCCTCAAGATTATTGAAGGACAAATTCAAACTCTGTAATACTAATAGGTTCTCCAGATCTCTTGGGATTTGCCCTGATAAATTGTTGTGTGAGAGATCTAAATCTTGAAGGCCCTTCAAAAGAATCAATGATTGTGGTATGGTTCCATCAAAGACATTGCCTTCCATATAAAGATGTTCTAAACTACTACATTCACCAATGGAGGAAGGGATCTCTCCAGATAGTCTGTTGTTGGAGATATTTAATAGAGAGAGACTTTTCATATTGCCAACTTCTGCCGGTAGGGAACCAACAAAAGAATTGTGCGCTAAATTGACAGATATTGATAAAGAAGAAATAAGAAAGAGTTGTTTAGGTATTGGGCCTTGGAGGTTATTAAACTCAAGAGATAGGTCCTGTAAATGTTGACAATTTCCAATGCTAGATGGGATGCTTGCATTCAAGTTGTTCTCTTCTAAATGGAGTCCATACAAAAGAGTAAGATTGCCTATAGATGAAGGCATTGGTCCAGAAAGTCTATTTCCACCCAAGTACAAGACTTGAAGGTTTGGAAGTTTCCCTATACTGGATGGGATATTGCCTTCAAGAAAGTTAATCTCCATGGACAGTAGAGTTAAGTTGACAAGATTCTCAATACTAGGAGGGATGGCTCCAGAGATTTGATTCTCAGCTAGTTGTAGGTGTAAGAGTTGAGTTGAAAGATTTGCTTGAAAGTTGGGAAGGGGACCCTTAAAACCATTATCAAACAATGACAATTGTTGTAACTGTGTACAATTAACCAAAGAGCTAACAAATTCTAGATCATGATGTTTTCCTGTTCCGCATTGATTTCCCCCAATACCGAACCATTTAAGGTTTTGAAGATTTCCTAGGTTTTTAGGGATTGGTCCAAAAAAATTGTTCTGACTAAGATCAATTTTTTCGAGTGTTGAAATATTAGAGATGGAATTCGGAATGTTCCTCGAGAAGAAGTTTCCTCCAATTGCCATTATTCTAAGATTTGGAAGAGTAAGGCCTATATCGTGTGGAAGGTTCCCATGTAGTTGGTTTAGTGTGAGAGAAATAATTTCAAGAAATGAGAGATTGAATACTGAGAGAGGAAGAACACCAGATAGGCTGTTCTCATGAAGTGAAAGAAACTTTAGATTTTGTAGCTGACCAAAGGATTCTGGAATGCTCCCTTGAAGTCTATTTGCACCCAAAGAAATACGTCTGATGGAGGAACTATTCCCAAAAGAACTCGGTATACATCCAGTTAAGCCATTATCATGAATAAAAAGTGTCTCCAACTTTGACAAAACCATAAGCTCACCCCGAATGCTTCCAACAAGATTGTTATAAGAGAAGTTGATTTCCCTTAGAACAGTGCAATTTGCTAAGCTGACAGGAAGTTCTCCTTCCAAACTGTTGTTTGCAGCATTAATGTACTGTAATCTGTTTAGAGTACCAATTTCTTGAGGGATTTCACCAAAGAAGCTATTGTTTCTAATGTTCAGTAGATGTAGAAACGTAAGATTCCCTATGCAAGGAGAGATGTTACCTTCCAAGCCCTTCCCTTGTAAATCCAAGCTAACAACCCGTTGTTGATGATGACGGCTGCATGTTATCCCTGCCCAATTACAGAAATGGATGGAATCATTCCAAGAACTTAGTGCTCCACAAGGATCATCAATTTGTTTCTTCAACTCCAACAAGGCAAGTCGATCTGTCTCATTCCCTATGATTCTTCTCTTGGCGGTGACTGATTGTAGCATCATCAATGAGCTTGCAAATATGAAAATGAAAACCAGAAGAAGCTGATGAAGGGCCATTACAATGAAATTCTGGAAACTCTACAAGTATGAGATATGGAGTAACTGCTCAGTTAATGTTGGTTGTGAAAGAATTTAAAGAACACATGCACTAAGGACTCCACCACCAAATGGTAGACCTTAGAAGTCAATGTATTTCATCT
The DNA here is from genome assembly GCF_041222555.1 of Hakea prostrata. NCBI lineage: Eukaryota > Viridiplantae > Streptophyta > Magnoliopsida > Proteales > Proteaceae > Hakea > Hakea prostrata. Next base: position 23,299,257 of record NC_142609.1, on the reverse strand, counting down.
TATCATTAATCTTGACCTTTATTTGAGTGGTAAACCATAATGGTAGATTTTGAAATTCTTTTTGCTGATCATTCAATTCATAGAACCTTTTTATTGAAAAGACATGTATAACTTTTTTTCATAAGAAGGAAAGAAGGGAGGAAAAGGGCAAAAATTTTGTATTAAAACCAGATAAGATATTTTGATATAGGAGCACCACAATGTCTTTTTCCTCCAAAATTGCATTCTGGCATCCTCTCAAGACTTAGATCATTGTAATAATCCTGGAGAATGCCACATGTTTCTACTAGTACCCTTCCTCCATGACATGAAACTATACATGGAAAGTATATTAGAAGCTCTCTACTTAATCTGACCTTAGCATCGGAGGCATCTTGCCGATTATCACGATCAGTCCTCCATGTTTTCTACGCAGATCAGATCCAATATTAACCCCAGGTTGGTACACAATCTAACTAGCAATCCAACCAGTTAGTCAAATTCAGCAACCAACTGATGACAATAGATGATGGATCTGGAAATACATTGTGTCACCTGTTTGTTTCACGTTTTCTTCCATTGGAATGCATTGTAGATTCATAATGAATTCCAAAAGAATCATATAAAAAACAATATCAATCTTAAATTTTTTTTTCAATTTTTTTTTGGAAGACTTGAGCCCATGATTGCTCGGAGGAGTCTATATATGCTCTTCTCACCTATGATTGAACGTTTTGAATCGTTGGGCATTGAAGTATACCACAATTTCATGGTGGATGGAGAACTCAAGAATCAAGACAACCATAGTTGAGCTGATGATATTCTCATACATGATTACATCTTGACAATGACTTCACTGACTTGACTGAGTCAACATATCAACCTAGTTGCTCAAATGATGAGTCAGAAATCATGACTCACGAGTCAATGTCAACCACTATGCTTACTCCGGAGAAATTTTTTCCAGGGTGAGAAGTTGTTTTTTCAGAGGAAAATTATTAGAGTCACCCCTAAACCCTTAATGTTAACATCACTTCAAAAGAAATAAAAACGTGAATGGAACTTTGTATCAATTAAAACATGACTGAGTCAACTAATCAACGCAGTGCCCAAATGATGAGTCAAAAATCACGACTCACTCATGAGTCAATTTCAACCACTAAGAAAAATTTTCCCAGGTGAGAAGTAGTTTTTTCGGGGGAAAATTATTAGCACCACCCGTAAACCTTTAATATTAAAATCACTTCAAAAGAAATAAAAATATAAATGGAACTTTTTATATGAACTTGCTATTTTTTTCATAGCCCTGTGAAATATTCCAATTAATTAAAGAAAATATAATTTTTAAAACTAATAAAACAACCCAATTGTAAATAGACTCATCTTAGGGCAATGCTACATTACAACACAGATTTCTTCGATCAATCTTTCAATAAGTCAATTTCGTATTTATTTGGTTGTTTCTTTTGATTTCTTTGATATTTATTTGATTGTTTCTTTTAATATAGAATGTATAACAAATATTTCACAGAAAAAAGGGTAAATATCACTTACCTCCCTCTTAGCTGGACAAATAGCTTTTACACCCCCTCTTAGTTGGATAATATCACTTACCTCCCTTCTTACCTAGCAAATATATCAAACACCTTCTTTCTGTTAACTTTCTCGGTTAAATTTAACTTTACTGTTAAATACTTTTCTAAAACCCCAAATTACCCTTGGCTAAAAATATTTTTTTATTTTAAACCCTAAATTACCGTAATCACCCTAACAGTTAAAATACTAAATTATCCTCATTTAAAACAATTATTAAAAACCAAAATAACATAGTTAAAACCCAAATTACTTTAATTATTAAAAGGCCAATTTAAAAAAAAAAATTTATCAAACAATTAAAAAAACCTCAATTTTATATCGATCTTTTAGTAAGTTGATTTCATATTTATTTGGTTTTTCTTTTTGGATATGAGGTTCATTCGGGCCAGCTTACGCGCACCACAATAACATCCTCAAGGGAGCTTCTATATAATTAATACCACCGAATGGGTGCGAACCGAATGGGTACAAACACAAGACTTCCCCTAGGGAGGTTGAGCCTTTAACCGCTTTACTAACCCATCGTTGGCATTTATTTGGTTTTTCCTTTTAATTTATAATGTATAACAAATAATACATATAATTAGAAGAGTATTTTTTTATTTTAAAGAATTGATATTTTTTTTATTATAAGATGTGAGAACTATTACATACACCACAAGTAGACTGAAACCGGTGACCTCTTTAAGTTGACATTACCAACTGAACTATCCTTGCATGGTAGTGGAAAGAATATTGTTATTTAGACAAAAATTAAACAGAAAAAAATTATTTTAAAATACTAGTAATAGAGATTCTCATCGATCATTATTGTTTTGTTGGATCAAGATGATTGCCCCCAAAAGAAAGAATATTATGAATGACCAGAAATTGCCCTGTAGAAATTGCCCTTACATGACCAATTTCTATGGGATGCATTTGGTAACAGTCTTGGATAACAGTTATGGTGTTCTTTTATTTTCAAAAAATAAAAAAATGGGTGATACACGTTCACTAAAAACAATTTATTCTTGAAGAAGAAACCAATTAGAAAAGTGACTTGAAAAACAACTTTCACAAAACACATAAGACAGTGAACGTCTATCACGATCATCCTTACCCCATTTCTACTAGTGGACCCCCTTTACTGGCATAATTTTCATTTTTTTATTTTTCTCCAAATAAATAGAAATGGTAGTATTTGGTACTGTCACATCCACCCAGCCGGTACCCCATTTGGAATACCCGGGAATGTGATCCACAGTCCAAGGATCAAGATTCGTAGGTCCATGCCTCCCACAGGCACAATGACATAATCATAAACAAGATAGTCAAAGTAAAAACAATTAATACTAAGTATCATGAATAAGATAAGATTAAATAAATCAGAGTGCGAAAGACATATAACAGTAAAGTGTGAACATAATCATAAAGGTGAGAGAAGGTATGATAACCACGATCTCAGAGCAGCGGAAAAGAAGTGTGATAACGTTAATTACACGTCCAAGTATCTGAAAGATAAATCCAACAAGTTATTACAGGCTCAAATACTCCAAAAATACACCAGGGGAATGGGGCACTAAGCTAGGGTTTCCGTCACAACCGTGGGGCTAACCCTGGTGCTGATAGTAATCCTCCTCAGCACCAACACTCGGATTTTCACAGATGCCACTACCTGAAGGGTAGTATCCGGAATCATAGTCCGTCTCGAAGGGGGTGCCATCATAGTCTTCGATACCTGTAGGATAATCTAAAAACATTTGTACAAAAGGAATTCATAGTCTTCGGTACCTGTAGGATAATCTAAAAACATTTGTACAAAAGGAATGAGTTCGAAGAACTCAGCAAGGTAGTTATTCCATATTGAAAAATCGTACACATACAGAACATACATAATGCAATGTGATATGGAACATATGATGCAGTATGATTCTAACTCTATGAATGCTAGTCTCTAGGGTAGACATGCTTTAAGTCATAGCACCATACTTCTTTGGGTGGTCAATCACTCCCCCTCAATCATACAAGATATCTTGGGTCTGCTAGGGAAGTTCGATAAAGTCATCTCAAAAACCATGGTAAGGGAATAGGTCACCACTCTCTCACATCACCATTTGGTATAAGTACTGGCGCATGTCACAGTAAAGCCTAGCCCAATGCAAGTCATCTACTCAGTCGGTCAAGTCAGATCCAGATACGTCCATTCCTAGCCCCCGGCAATCCTTTCCGGTATCCTTCACACTAGAGTCATCGAAATCCCGAATTTCGGACTCATCAACCCTATTGGTCATCCACAAATAGTAAACGGGAAGCTCTCACGTCCTCTCATGGATTGGTTACCGGTCTTGAGCACCCGTGAGCCCAAGTCTAGCCATTTGCAACCCTACCAATAAATGGCCCCTTTCGGGTATCCGTAGCATGGTTTATGTCCCCTACCGGATTGGTTACCGGCCTCAAGTGCCCATCCAACCATACACTACCACGGGTTGTTCGGTCTCAATGCCCTTCCAATTCGGGTCTGACACTACAAGGATAAACCTAGCCAACCAACTAGACAGTCTTATGTATGTCATCCAATAACTCAGGAAAGTGTCGATAGGCACCATCGGAGAACATCCCATACTATTCCCTCCGATGCCTAAGGACAGAAGTGTCAATAAAACACTCCCCAATCCCAAGTCATACGTAAGCAATCACATATTCAAGTTCATCATCTTTCATGCATCCAATGCATCTTATCATAAAATTTAAATCATGATATTGAAATGAATCATCATAGACATAAGTAAACAAGAATAGTAAGGTAACATGACAAAAGTATGAAGATGTCAATACTACTGTTCTAACACACATATATAATAGTCTTATAAAGATTTAAAAGTAATCAAAATGTTCTATTCATAAACAAGAACATGAATCATAAGTTGGTGGTCTATATGTTTATGGAGATAACCATCCTTACCTTGGGTTGAATTGATGATGAATTGAGAGTACCAAGAAATAGTCCAAAATAATTGTTAAGGCCCTAAACAAACATCAATAATAAATTAGAGAAGAAATTAGGAAGATTGGATATTAATTGGATCAAAACTGGCCAAGGTTGCTGTCACCAACAACTTTGGTCGATGGTTTTGGTCGATGGTATCGACCAAAAGGATCGACCAAAATTTCCTTCGGGACAGAATGATGGATTTTGGGTGTTTTCATCCGAAATTGGTTTTCCGGTATTCGGATCAATCTGAAACTTGGAGGAATACTCAATGTCACATCCTCCCAGCCGGTACCCTAACTAGCATACTCAAGAGTGTGATCCACAGCCCCGAAGATCAAGTATCGAGGAAATCATCCTCCCACATATACAATAACATAATCATAAACAAGAAATAATCAAGGTTTAAAATATTATAAACAAAAGATTAAAGCCAAGAAATGAATAATCAATATAATTAGAGTGCAAAAATATGATACCAGATGTAATCACATCAAAAGAAGTAGAGTGAAGCGGAAACTCACTCCACAAAATACAGCGGAACGCAGAATGTAAGTCTAAAAGAAATAACAACTAAATCAAAGGAACTAAGAGAAATAACTAAACATCAGGGTTTTCTATTCTATAGATAATGTCTTCAAAATAGTGGACTTCATCAATCCATTTGAGACGTTCCACCTCCACATTGTCTTTAATCGTAGTACGCAGCTTGATCAACTGAGGGATCATCAGAGTAATCTTGATTGTTGCCAACACCTTGCGTGTAGTACGCTTCATCGGCTTGCACTTCATCGTACTGTTCGCCATAGTAATCAGTACCTGTAGAATAGTCTAACAAAAACAACGTACAAAAGGAATGAGTTTCGAAGAAACTCAGTAAGGTAGTTAATCCATAACAACATAAATAACATGGAAGCAAACCATAACAAGATGCAATGCAATATGAAACAAGTAATGTATGTATGCATCTAAACTCTATGTATGATGGTCTCTATGGCAGATATGCTTTAAGTCATAGCACCGTACTTCTTTGGGTAGGTCAAACACACAACGCCTTTTGGTAGTGGGTCCGGCATCCCTCAGGACAAACCATGGCAGGGGTTAAGTCAACACACTCTCTCACAACCATTTGGCATAAGTACCGGCGCATGTCAGGGAAAAGCCTAGCCCAATGCAAGTCATCTACTCAGTTACATCAACTTAGGTCCAGATACTTCCATTCCTCGCCCCTGGCGATCCTTTCCGGTATCCTTTCCACTAGAGTCCTAATAGTCCTGGACTACGGACTCATCAACCCTATTGGTTATCCACATATGGTAAACGGGAAGCTCTCATGTCCTCTCACGGGTTGGTTACCGGTCTTAAGCGCCCATGAGCCCAAGTCTAGCCATATGCAACCCTCCAATACATGGCCCCCACAATGTGATTCCCGTCCGCTCACGGGTTGGTTACCGGACTTAAGCGCCCGTGAATCCCCATTGCTGCCACGGGTCGTTCGGTCTCAATACCCTTCCGAATCGGGTCTGATATAACAGGGGTACAACCTAACCAAACACTGCTAGACAGCCCTAGGTATGACAACCAATGATTCGGGAAAGTGTCGATGGGCAACCCCGGAAACATCCCATACTATTTCCGATAATGTCCAAGGACAGAAGTGTCAAAAGGACACCTCCCAATCCCAAATCAAACTTAATCAAACACAATATCAGATCAGTCATGACATATACAATCAGCAACTCATTATATAAAAGAGAATGTAAAGTCATGATCAAATCATAAAACAATATAGAAATAAGCAATCTCACATACGTCTAAGTAATAAAAGACACATGATAAAGAGCTACTGTTCTCACAGTAGTACATCAGAATATAAAGTGTACAAACAGTAAACAACTCATAGTTTCGTAAAGTAGAAACCAGAGAGTATGCAATCTATGTAGTTAAGGAGATAACTGTCCTTACCTTCTAATTCGTAAAGGAACTTAGAGAATCAAGTAAGACCTTGACTAAACCTGAGAAAAGAGTCTTAAACAAGTGTATACTATGAGTTAGGAAAGATACATAGAAGGAAAGATCACAATTCAATCAAAACAGACCAAGAATGGGGTTGCTGTACCCATTGGTTGACTGATTGGTCTATTGCCCCAGTCGACCAATGAGTCGACCAATAGAGACAATAGCCTTCAAAAATCAGAATTTTTAGTACATGAATCCGAATTTGGTGGTTCAAAATGGTACAAAATAAGGGGGAAACTTTAATGGAAACATCTAAGTCTATAGAGGACAACAAACCATTAATCAAATCAAGTTTCTAGGTCACAACTCAGGAACCAGAAAGTTAACCTAATTAGGTTAAACATAGATTATGAAGGAAAAATATAATATGATCAAGGGTAAGGAATTAAAGATTAATAGGTTACAATTCTAGTAAAGAAAATAAAGTGAGAGTCTTCTAACATGATCAAAATAGGGGTTCTTGATTTTACCCAAGAAATTAGGGTTTCACCCTTTTTGGCTCCCATGAAAAAGGTTGAGAGTTCCGGATGAAGGGAGGTAAATTGTTAGTCAAAACTAACAAGAAAAATCATTCAATGATAAAGTTTAGGTTCATATAAATTTTACCCAAGAGGTTTCCCTCTCATGGGGAATTACCAAGGGTTCTCCAGATGACCACACAAGGTTAGGGTTTCAAGGGTTAGGGTTTCCAGGATTCAACTGGCAAGGGTTGAGATTATGATGATGATCATAGATCTCAAGGAACATGATGAGATCACGGAATAGATGGTTGCAAGAATGCAGCATCATCTTCCTAATCTCAAACAAGAATAGATTCAAGAAAAGAAAAATCAGAGATAGAGAGGAAAGAGATCATACACATACCTTTGATGCAGGAGGATGAAGATTGCTTGAGTTCTTGCGAGATATCAACCAACGATGCAAGGGAATCGATTAGAATAGGGTTCTAACTCGTTCCAGAGGCTTAGGAGGTAGATGAGGCGGAGTATTCCTGAGATTAGACTTAAATAGAGTAGCCACGATTTAAATTTCAAAAATAGAATCAATTGGTCGACTGGTCCAGTCGACCAATGAGTCGACCAATCAGAACAGCAACTTCAAAACAGGGAATTGAAGGCTCAGATCAAGTCCAAACATCAAGGGGTTTTGCACACACCTAAAGTGACATACCTAGTAGGTAGAAATGCCTTCTAACCAATACTGAGAGCACTCTAAGTCCATCAACTAATCCAATCTTCATCAGTGTGCAGTTTCCATAGAAGGGACACTGACATCCACACTCAAGGATTCCACTCCAGCCATCAAGTCTTCAACTGAAATGGCCCAAAGCTGACTTATTGCCTTACTTCTGGTTGCTGGACCTACAAACAACAGGGTTTCCGGGTCAGGGTTAGGGCTGGGTTTCACACTTAACAATAGTAGTAGGACACTATAAGTCAAGAAATTTTCCCAATCCAATGGTCCAAACAAAAAGCCCCAAATTGAGTTAACAAGTTCAAGTGACAAACATCATGGCATGAGTTGGGATTGATTGCATTGTCATGGAAATGGCATGTAATAGCTAGGGGAACTAATAGAATTTCGATTGGAATCATATAGAAGTGATAAACATGAACATAGCATGCCCTACAACTCAGTTTGGTACAAAATGACATGATGTTAAATAAAAAATTTGAGGAATACATATGCTAGGCATGAGGTGGAGGCATAGCATCAATGGATGGCTAAGAAAATCATAGGTTAATCATGTGTAGACACTTGGAGTGGTGGTTGCAAGGTTGCAGCACCATTTCCAATGTCTCACCAGTAAGAAAGGAATAGAAAAGAATAGAAAATGGTAGGATAGAGAGTGGAATGGTGATTCATACCTTGGTGTGGAAGATGTAGACAAGAATTAATAGTAAACAATGAGTTTTTGATGAGGTGCCCTTCAAATCAGCCAAGGAGATGCCTTGGGAAGCTCTCCTCACGATTTCAGGTGAGAAAATGGTTGCACAAGGGCTCAAGGCTCGAGGTCATAATAAATAGAATAGGAATATTCCCTGGAATCATTAACTTGGCAGACTGGGAAACTTTGGTCGATGGTTTTGGTCGATGGCATCGACCAAAAGGATCGACCAAAATGTTTCTCAGCAGAAAAACAGGTTTAGTTCAGCAACTTCAAGTAGGTATTTGAAAGGCTATACAAGGTCAATTTGAGTGAGGTTTTCTTCCACAATTAAATCAAGAAGTCTAGTTTCGGGGAATACCTTCGGATTGTACACAGGAGGTCATTAGGTACATCAACTAGATTAATTTTCTCCGATGCACAGACTTTCCTTAAACACTGATAATGCATTTAAGCAAGGGGTATCATCATCAACGTCCATAGGCTCGGTCTCCGAATCATGATCATCAATCAGAATGGTCCACAGGTCTCTTCTACCACTGCTTCGGGTTTTCGGACCTGAATACAACAGTGGATCCGGGTTAGGGTCAGGGTTAGAATAGGGCTGGATATTACAGGTACAATTTATAAAACCTATTTCTATTTAAAATGGTTGAAAAAAATAAAAGTCAAAAACAGGTCTCAACCTCTTTTTTATTTTGCTATGAAAATACTTTCATCTATTTTTTGCAATAGTTCTTAAAACATGTGACTCCAATGGTTATAATTGAGGTTAAAACGGTAAATTCAATTTCTTTTATAAAACCCAAGGAAAAACACTTCTCCAATTTGGACAAAATTCCAGCTATTTCAGGAAGGGGCGAAATAAAACAATGGGCGGAAGCGATATATGCCAAAAGTCGCTGGAACTCACCGATTTTATAGTGAACTGGAGAAATACAGACAAAAATCGTTGATACTTCACCCTAGTCGCTAGAATTTGCTATTAATCCAAACTCTTAGTCCTTTGTTTCTCTGTTTGTGGTGGCTGTCGTTGTCATTGTCAATGGGGGTGGAATGGGTGTCGTGGTTCGAGGAGGGAATTCGCAATAGTGAATGAGGATTATGGAGTGCTAATTCAACTAAGAATGTAGAAGTCGACGATTTGCTGAAATTGATGCATCGTTCCAATGGCTAAGCAGAAACGATCTTCACAATTGAAAGGTTTGATTGAGGTTATTGCTGGATTGGATCCAATTGGCATCATTTGAACTTCAAACTCATTAACAAATGGTAAAGAAAGCAAAGTGAGTTTCATGATCTGATCTAAGATCGCCTCTGGCGGATATCCTTAAGGATCGAACTTTCTGCAAATAACACTCGTCATTTTGGGTATTTGCATAGTTGCAAACTTGCAATTGCAAGTAATATTTTAAGAGTTCTTTATGCATAATTTCAATGAAAACGATTGATATTTCTCACCTTGTGCCAAGGGCCTTTGACAACACCGTCAGTTAATGGACACTGAATTTACTAGATAAGGATGAAGCATGGTGTATGGAGACCTTCGATGAACCTTTTTTTTTTATTAATTAATCTTTGTGGGGGCCCAAGGGTTGAGAATTGGTGAAATATCAAGCAAACATCGGCGAAGTACATCAATTTGCCAATTTCACCAAGCTGCAAACTAGTGAATTTTGCTGAAAGTTTGTACCTTCATAAAATTCTCATTATCTTCCCTCTTTATCTTCATTGCCTGCCTACCTAATTTACAAAAAGTTATTTCATAAGAAGATATACCAAACGTATTTTTTAATAAAAATCTAAACCTATTTTGCCAAATGTTTTTCGTATTTTGATCCAAAATAATTTTTTCTACTGATTTTTAAAAAATAGGTAAAAATTAAAAATTAAAATCATGCCAAAGAGAACTTTAGCTGTCTCACCAAACACCTTTGCTCACAAGCTAGATTTTTCAAATTGTGAATCCAATTGAAAAATACTTCAAGAAAAACTTCATCACAAATAAATAACAGCTTCACAACATGGGAGCATGTAAAAACGGTTTTGCACAAGAACTGGTATTTCAAAACAGAAATGCTACTAAATGCATACAAAATGAACATTAATGTTGTGTTGACCCAAAAAAAGGAACATTGTTGCCAAAAAGAGAGGATGTCTTTTCTAATGCATCTCCAAGCCAAATCTCATTAAAAAGTGTTAATATTAGTGGGTGGGTCCCACTACAATTTGCGCCATAGATGGCGGCAAGATGGTTATGTAGTCTAAGATGACTACTCCTCTATTTAATTGAGTCTAAAGAGGACTCTAATATTCCCTCCTTAAGATGAGTCTAAGGAAAACCCTAATTAAGGAATTAGGGTTGAAGGAAAACATTATAAATAGAGGGATGGAAAACCAAACAAAAACACATGATTAAGAATACTTTCCCATGCTCTACAAATTCTCCAAACTAATCCTAAACCTCCATCATTGTGGTTCGCCGATTTGGAAGCGTGGAAATAACCTATAGAGTTACAAATTGAAAGAAGAGAAAGGGAACGCAAAGAGGCACCTCCAATGTCTAGATCCATTGCAGAAAATCACTAAGGTGAAAGATCTAAACTCTTCCTTTCATTGATTTAGTTTAACATTGGTATCAAAGCCAGGTGGGGTTAGGGTCGCTGGCAATGGCTAGTTTTATGGGTGTTGGTTGATAGGATCCATTGACATTAATGAGTGTCAGATCCTTAACCAATTGCTTGACCTCTACCCAATGTGTGGTATGAAATTGGTTGTGGAGTTTTCTCTTTTCTTTTTCCTTTAGTAGAAAGCTTTTTTATTTTTTGACCGATGTGCTTCACATTAAGGGTTTTCCTTAACAAAAAGGATATTTTATTTTCTGATTTGTTAACACTTTTAGATTTGTCTTACAAATCCAGTTTTGACATAAACTGAACAAGCTGATCGATTAGTTCATTAACTCTCTACTACGGACCTTCAAATACTCTTTAATATGTTAATTTCCATAGTGAGAAAGAGAGATTTAACCAATGATTCTTTTCTTCACAAAATTACAGTGCATTTCAAATTTATGATAGAAGTGCACTGTCACTTCATCCACCCTAACTCTTGGGTTAACTACCAACATTTACTAAAAACATTTAAATGAATGACAATAAAAGAGGATCACAACACAGGAGCAGAAAAGGACTACAAAACTACCTAGTGCAATATGTTCTGATATATCAGGTGTTCTCAACAGAGTTATCATCTGTCATGCATGAAATTACAAAGTCGTGACATAATAGCCAATACTCCTTATAGTCAAGAAACATCCAGAGCATTGTTGAAGAAAGACCAACGCCCAAAGTTGATGGAATTCTGAGTTATTAAATATTAGAGAGAAAATTCCATCGACTGTGGGCAACTGTGGGCCATCCAAATCGAGACCATGGATTCGAGAATTGAGCCCATGGATACAAATGATAAAGGAGATGACCCAATGACTTTAATTGACTTTAAAAGAATAGGTAAAGCCATTCCAGATGGTTTCGGAAGGTCGATTTGGCATGCACAAAAATCGAGGTGGGAAGACCCCAATGCCTATGTAAATGTTACCATTGACTCAAACAAGTTTAGGACAATCTCTTGGTTAAACCTAACAGAAACTGCTTTCAAATGAAAAAAAGTTAGGGGCAGTTCTCAATGGCTGTTGGTCCAATTGACTAACTACCATACCCAGAAAAGGGCATTTTTGGGATTTTCACTTTGGAAGACCTATTTTGTTATTCTTTTGCCTCAAAAACTATTATTTATCATTTTTGGAGGCTGAGAGCTTAAGTGGAGTGGAGAGCTTAGTTTTGGGTGAAATATTTGAGGATTTGGGCATACCAAAGTGCGAATCAAGTTCTTGAAGGCGTGGCAAGGTAAGAAATCCCCATCCTTCCTTTTCCAACAAATCTTTTGAGGCATTTATGGTGGTAGCTAGATGACATTAATAGTGGTGGTTATGGTAGTTGTTAGAAGTTGATTGTTGTTTAATGTTTCTCTTCATGTTTTCCAACCCCATTGAGTGGTAGATTGTGTCAATCTCCCCACTTAAGTTTGATTTTCCATCTTAGAGATACTTATGGAAATCCTGTTGCATCCACCCAGTCGGTACCCTATATGGCATACGTGAGTGTATGATCCACAACCCCGAAGATCAGTATCGAGGAAACCAACCTCCCACATTTACAATAAAACAATCAAGAACAAGACTAAATCAATGTTATACTATATTAACTGAGAGATCAAGACACTAATCAAAAGAATAACAATAAAATCAGAGTGCAGAAAATGATACCAATAGAATAATCAAATGTAGAGTGTAGCAAAAAATCACTCCACAATCAAAAGTAGCTCGAAAGTATAAAGAAAGATTACAACCGATTCCCAAAATAAAAGGGATAGAAAAGAAGTAATCAAAAACTAAACTAGTGTCTCTTCAAGCCTATAGAGAACACTTATAAAAGTATAAGTCTTAGAATTCATATAACGCGTAACTAGTACATGGGTACGACTAATCCTGCTGATACGATACTCCTTCACCCTGGATTTCTTCACCGTCGTAATCACCGTAGCCAACACCTTGGGTGTGGTATGCGTCATCTGCTTGTGCTTCATAGTACTAGCTTTCATGTTCATCAGTACCTGCAAGATAGTCTAACAAAGATGTTTGCAAAAAGGAGTGAATTCAAAAGAACTCAGCAAGGCATATTATTCCACAACAACATAATAAAGCATGATAGCAGAACATAACAGATGCAAGATGATATGAAACTAAGGGTGTCAATCGGTACAGTTTCGGTAATTCGGTACGGTTTTGGTACGATACCAACTTTGAATACCGAAAACCAGAACCGTACCGTACCGAATTTAAACGGTTCGGTACGGTTTCAGTATTAAATTGGTATGGGAAAACGGTTTAAACACGGTATCTAGTACAGTACAATTTTGGTACGAATGAACTTATGCCACTTTTGTGATTAGTTCATTAAGATGCTAATGAAATTGTGATCAACCAATCGATATAATTTGAAATTAACATAGATAAAACAAATAAATCTAATTAATAGAGACAAAACAAGTAAATATAAGAAGAGGAGTGAATGATGAAACGAAAAATTGAAATAGGGAATTAGGTATAGGGAAAATGTTAAGTGTTTTAATTGTAAAATTATAATTTATATCTCTTAATTTGGTATGGTACCAATTCGGTACGGTTTCGGTACGTATCGACAATATGAGTACCTAAAATCGGAATCGTACCGAAGAAATTCGATTCCAGTACGTACCGTACCGAATTTTGAAAGGTACGGTACGGTGCGGTTTGGTACGGTTAAACGGTTTCAGTACGCAATTGACACCCTTATATGAAACAGACAATGCATGTATGATTCTAACTCTATGTATGCTGGTCTCTATTGGCAGACATGCTTTAAGTCATAGCACCATACTCCTCTAGGTAGGTCTCAAATCACTCTCCCTCAACCATCTCGGTATCTTGGGTTTTCTGGTGGTAATTGGGCCATGCATCCCTCTCAAACATTCCATGGCTGGTGTTTAGGTTACTGCTCTCTAACATCACCATTGGTTTGAGTATTGGCGCATGTCATAGCACCATACTCCTCTAGGTAGGTCTCAAATAACTCTCCCTCAACCATCTCGGTATCTTGGGTTTTCTGGTGGTAATTGGGCCATGCATACTCCTCTAGGTAATCGGTATCTTGGGTTTTAAGTCATAGCACCATACTCCTCTAGGTAGGTCTCAAATCACTCTCCCTCAACCATCTCGGTATCTTGGGTTTTCTGGTGGTAATTGGGCCATGCATCCCTCTCAAACATTCCATGGCTGGTGTTTAGGTTACTGCTCTCTCACATCACCATTGGTTTGAGTATTGGCGCATGTCAAGGTCAAACCTAGCCCAATGCAAGTCTTCTATTTAGGTATATCAAGTCAAAGTTAGATACTTCCATTCCTCCCCTCTCGGGATCCTTTCCAGTATCTTTCTCACTAGACTCAGTGTATCCTATAGCTACAACCAACTCGGACTACGGACTCATCAACCCTATTGGTCATCCACAGATAGTAAACGGGAAGCTCTCATGTCCTCTCACGGGTTGGATACCGGTCTTGAATGCCCATGAGCCCAAGTTCCTACTGCCCCTCACAATGTAATCCATGTCATCTCATGGGTTGGTTACCGGTCTTGAGCGCCCACAAACCCACATTGCTGCCACAGGTTACTCGGTCTCAATACCCTTCCGAATCAGGTCTGATATAACTGGGACATCCTAGCAAAACACTGCTAGACAAGCCCTAGGTACGACAACCAATAATCTGAGAAAGAGTCAAAGGGCACCACAGGAAATGTCCCATACCACTTCCACTGATGTCCAAGGACAGAAATGTCAAAAGGACATTCCCCGTTCCCAAATCATACCTAAGCAATCACATTCCCAATTTAGTCACAACAAACACAACTGATATTCCAATATATAGAAGAATATCAAATATACATGACCAATTAAATAAAAGAATCACATGAACAAGATCTACTTTACTTAAAGTACTTACAGCAATAATATCATAATAAGAAAATGTAAGAACAACAGTAATCTCATGCAATTCCCAAATTAGAAACTAAGATCATGCAATCTAGGTTATTATGGAAACAACCGTCCTTACCTTAAATAACTTCAAAGAAATTTCGGAGATGAAAGAGATTAGGTCCAAGGTTAGCAAACAAACCCTAAACAAGCATAATTCAGTCATTAGGAATAAGCCCTAGAAGAATAGAGGTCAAACAGATCAAGACGGACAACAAAACCCACTACTGTCAGCTTGGGCAGCCTATTAGGTTGATTGACTCAGTCAACCCAATGAACAGTACGCAACAGAAATCTGAATTTTGATCCAAAATTCATCTTTCGAGATTCAAAACACTCCAAAAATTCAAAGGAATATTAGGAACAATAATCTAAGACTAACTAGCATAGTTAAGACACCAACAATGATCATAAACATGACTTTTTAAATTGATCAAAAACAAGGTTTTCTTAGCAAATAGTCCATAGATTCAATGGAGAGGCTAGAGAGAATAAGGATTCACTCTACAAGAATAACAACAAAAGATCAAAGATAAGAACTAACATGAGAATAGATCTAACATGCTAGAGAAATCAAAACAATAAGATTGATCATACATTCATGAAAATATCATATGATCTCTTCTTAGAATCAACCATGTAGATATAGAAGTGTTGGAGTGAATGGGGATTCACTCACAACTACAGAGATTATGTTTGCAAGGATGCAACACCATCTTCATAATCACAAAGATGAAGAACAATCAATGAAGAGTAGATCAAAGAGTAGAATGAGAGATTACAATACTTGGATGAGGAACTTGAGAATTTGCAAGTAGATCTTCCACAACACCAAGAGAGGCTTTGAGAGATGCTTCCCATGTTCTCTAGAGGTTTTAGAAACAAAAGAGGCTAAGAAACACGAAGTCCTATTTGTGAAATCCAGCCCTAACCTTGACCCTGAAACCCTGTTGTTTGTAGGTCTGAAGACACGAAGTGAAGGAAGAAGTCAACTATGGGCCATCTCAATTGGAAACATGGTGTTTGACCCAGAACCCATGGAAGTTGATGATGGTGTTCCATACTTGGAAGCTTTGGCAGATTTGGAATGAAACTGCACCTTGATGAAGATGAGCTTAGTTGATGGACATAAAGCCTAGTTGGGCATGATTTGAAGGCATTCCTCTATGTTAGGTAAGTCATATGTTGAGTTGGGAGAAGCCCATTGAATTTTAAAGAGGTTTGGACCTTGATATCCCTGTTTAGGCCTTGCTGTCATGCTTGGTCTAATGGGTGGTCAACTGGGCCAGTCGACCAGCCAATCAACCAACATGGACCAAATCTTTGAAGATCCTCTGTTTAGATCTTTTGGTACTCTATATATTAGAAATACATGTTTCTTAGCCTCCTTTGTTTCTAAAACCCTTAGAGAACGTGGAGAACCAAATGCCCAAAGTGGTTAGCAAATGTGGTAATGGTGAAAAAGCATAATGAAAAATAGAGGATGTGGGTGGACTATTCTTATCTAAACAAGGCCTATCCAAAAGACTGTTATCCGTTGCAGCGAATTGATAAGCTAATAGATGCAACCTCAGGTCAGCAGATGTTAAGTTTTATGGATGTGTATTTTGGTTATAATTAGATATTTATGAAAAGGGAGGATCAACCCCATACAACATTTATGACCAACTGAGAAAGCTATTGTTACAAAGTGATACCTTTTGGCCTAAAAATTGCTGAAACAATGCACCAATGGGCAATGAACAAATTGTTCGTTGATTAGGTTAGCTGCAATATGAAGGTATATGTAGATGATCTCCTAATGAAGAGTAAAGTCAAAGCCGATCATTTTTCTGATCTGGAAGAATGTTTTGATGTCCTGGGAAGAAATGGGATGAGACTTAATCCTGAAAAATGTGCATTCGGGGTCTCATCAAGAAAACTTTTGGGGTACCTGGTCACTCAACGAGGCATAGAAGCGAACCCAAAAAATATTAAAGCTATACTAGATATGGAGCCCCCAAATAGTATGAAGGAGATTCAAAGTTTGATGGGGAAAATAGCAGCTCTAAGTAGATTTATATCTCGATCAGGAGATAAATGTGCACCTTTCTTCAGAGCGTTAAAGAATTTAAATGCTCAAAATGAGTTTAGGTGGACAGAAGAATGCCAGATTTCTTTCGAGGAGTTGAAAAGGTGACTGATCAGTCCACAAGTGCTATCTCAACTGGTTGCAGGTGAGGCTTTGCAAGTATATTTATGCTCTTCAACAGCAGCAGTAAGCGCAATATTGATTTGGGAAGAAGGTATGCATCAAAATCCAATCTTTTTTTGTGAATCATACATTATTAGATATCCCGAAATTGACAAGCAAGCCTTAGCTCTAATAGTAGCAGCCAGGAAGCTTAGACCATATTTTCAAGCACATTCTATAATTGTTTTGACTAATTGGAAGTTGAAGAAGATTCTTCATAAACCTAATCTTGCTAGGAGATTAGTGTCCTAAGCGGTGGAATTGACAGAGCATGACATAGATTACAAACCCATAACTGAAATCAAAGCACATATCTTAGCAAATTTCATCGCTGAGGGTGTATCGCCACCCATGGATCGAGGAAATCCTAGTGAAATTCCTAGTAGATGGATTCTCCATGTTGACGGCTTGAGTCACTCTTAGGGATCAAGAGCAGATTTTATTCCTCAGAGTTCAGCTAGTTTTGTCATTCAAAGTGCACCTCGCTTTGAGTTTCATGCTTCTAATATAATGCAGAATATGAAGGTTTAATTGCAGGACTCCGTCTAACTAGATCACTATATGTACAAAATATCGAGGTCAAAAGTGATTTTGAGTTAGTGGTCAACCAAGTCACAGGAGTATATGAGGCAAAAGATGACAAGATGATTAATTATTTGAAGGAAGTACTTGAATACAAAGTGTGATTCACACAATTTCAAATATTAAGGATACCTAAATGTCAAAATACAATGGCAGATTCCTTAGTAAAGCTAGCTTCAACAAAATTTGCCTCTCTCCCACAAGCGGTGTATATTAAAGAGTTAAGCTCCCTAGCATATTTGGAGCCTGAGATAATGGAAGTAGATAGTGAATCATCCTAGATGGATCCTATAATAAATTATCCCAGGGATGATGCTTTACCTAATGATAAAGAGAAAGCCAAAACCTTAAAGAAAAGATCAGCAAAATTCGTCTTACAAAATGGGTGACTTTGTAAAAGAACAGTTTTTGGGCCATTGTTGAAATGCTTGGGAACATCTTATGCACAGGATGTGTTAGTAGAAGTCCATGAAGGAATCTATGGAAGTCACATTGGAGGGAGAGCTTTTGGCTTATAAAATCTTAAGACTAGGAATTTATTGGTCCATGCAATCTGAGGCAATGGATTATGTAAAGAAGTGTCATCAATGTCAGATTCACGCTCCGATACAAAAGTAACCTGCTGACCAAGTAACTCCAGTTCTCAGCCCCATACCGTTTGCTATGTGGGGAATGGACATCCTTGGTCCATTTCCGTAGCATCCAGGAGAAAAACTTTTCGTGGCAGCGATGAGCTACTTGACTAAATGGGTAGAAGCTAAGTCTTTAGCAATGATAACTATCAATCAGATGGAGAAATTTTTCAGGAACAAGGTGATATTTAAAATTCTACTTACAGATCACGGTACACAATTTTGACATTGAGAATTTTGTGCGCATTACCATATAGAGTACAAAAATTCATCTGTTGCCTATCCCCATTGTAATAGGCGAATTGAAATAACTAATAGGACTCTTCTTCAAGGAATCAAGAGGAGACTGGATGAAGCAAATATTCTATGGGTGGATGAATTACCATACGTGCTCTGGGCATATAGGACAACTACTCGAACTCCTACGGGGGAAACACCTTTTAAGCTAACATATGGATCTGAAGCTCTCGCCCCAGTAAAGGTAATAGTAGGATCAAAAAGGTCAGAGGAGTTCAACCCAACAATGAATGTGGAAGGTTTAAGAGTAGACCTAGATTTCATAGACAGAGAAAATACGTTATACCGGAATATAGAGTATCAACGGAGAACAACAATCTACTATAACGCAAGGATCAGACCCAGGTCTTTTAGAGTTGGAGATTTGGTTCTTAGAAAGAAATCAGTTTCAGATCCCGAAACCGTTGAAAATTGTCCAGAAAATTGGGAAGGCCCCTACGTTGTGGTAAAATCGTAAACTCAAATACTTACTAGCTCAAGGATTTACATGAAAATCGGTTGAGATGATCTTAGAATGTAATTCACCTAAGCAAATGTTATCAGTAATGAATGCAGAAGCTTTTTCTTTTAAGAATGAGTAATGGTCTTCACTCTTTGAATCATTCTCATCCAAAATCATTTTTTCTAAAGGTTTCTCATTAGCCATGAAGGCTTTCATCAGCCATTTTTTTCTAAAGGCTTCTCATAAGCCACATAAAAAGCTTCTCATCAGCCACATAAAAGGCTTCATATCAGCCATAAAGGCTTTCATCAACCATTTCTTTTTCTAAAGGCTTCTCATCAACCACATAAAGGCTTTCATCAACCATTTTTTCTGAAGGCTTTTCATCAGCCACATTAAAGGCTTCTCATCAGCCACATAAAAGGCTTCTAATCTGCCATAAAGGCGTTCATCAACCATTTTTTCTAAAGGCTTCTGGTCAGCCACCAAAAAAGGCTTCTCATCAGCCACGCAGCTTTTTAGCAGCTATTTTTTATAGAAGGCTTCCCATTAGCCATGAGGGCTTCGAGTCAGCCAATTTTTACGAATGGTTTCCCATTAGTCATAATCAGTTGATTTTTTCCAAAGAAAGAACATTTTCATACTTGTAGTTTTATGAAAAGGGAAGAAAGTATTATTGAGCAATTACTATTATCTTAACAAAATTACAATAACGAAGAAGGAAAAATTCTTATCTGGATATATTAATAAATAAAAAAACAGAAAGAGAAAATATCTTATGGATGGGGGTCAACATTTTTTCTTTCTTCTACAAGATGGTCAGCATTTTTTCTTTCTTCAGCAGGATGGTCAGCATTATTTCCTTCTTCAACAGGATGGTCAGCATTCTTTCCTTCTTCAATAGGATCTCCATTGATAGATTCATAGCTTCCAGAACTGGAAGTTCCATCCTCAGAGGAATCGCACTTTCAAATTCTTCTGAAAAGCTGTCATATTCAGGGTGATGGATTTTTCGAAAAGAAAACAAAGTCTTGGTTGGAAGAAAGCAAGGAGGAACCATTTTGAAGTCCTATTCAAGGTGAATTTTAAGTACTTCACTCCAAACTTCATCACAACAAGTCTTTAGCATGTTTCTACAAAACCCATGAAGGCAAGATTATCTCTTGCTTGGCCAATAGCTTCAGCAACGGCCTTGACGGAATCCTCATAATCATTGTGCAATTTCTCTCTTTCTGCCTCAAACTTGCTTTTTTCCTCCTCTAAAACTGCTTTCTCTTGGAAGGTGTTATTCAAGCTGACATATAAGTTGTCCCTTTCTGTCTCTAGATCAGTTTTCTTTAGACAAAGAGAATCAACGATTTCTTGCAGTCGTTTATTCCCCTTCTCCAAGCTGGAATTCTTTTTCTCAACCTTGTGAAATTTGACTAGTAGTTCATCTCTCTCTTTTTCAAAACTCCCATGCTATGGCCCTTTCCAATCATTGACGATCGCCTCCGTCTCTTGACTAGCAAGCCTGGCCCTCTCCAAAGCATCATTTTTTAAGATTTCTAATTGCATCAGCTCTTCCTTCTGTTTCAGAATAAATGTTTTCAAACTAGAGTTCTCTTCCTGCAATTCACCACAGTGTTCAAAACATAAGGCAAAATCATCCTACAAACCATCAATTTCAGAATATAGTTATTTTTCCTTCATTTTGGCGGCTTCCAGTCTTCTCTCTAAGATACTTAAATTGTTTTTTAGATCATGTACCTCATCAATCAATTCAAAGTTCCTCTTGATCAAATCTTGGTTCTCAATGGAAAGAATTTTTTCTCTCTCCAGAATTTCAGAGAAAGCATTAAAAGTGGCACCAAAACATCTGTGAAAGGCAAAGGAAAGTAAATTAGTAAGATTAGCTGGAAGTGTTAACGGCAGGAATCATAAGATAACAGGAAGGAAGGAAATTCTTACACCCAGGCATGAGAGTAAAGACCAAAATCACTCATGGCAACAGGTTCCTCTTTTATCACAAGGAATTCTACCTTTTGTTCCCCATTCGCAAGCAAGTTCTAGTTAATTGTATGATTCTCCTTCAGATTCTAGGTAGGCTTGAAATGGTCTCTAGAATTGGCAATGCTCTGGGTATCCTCAGGAAGAGCAGGATCAGATGATCAACTGTAGCATTAACAACTTCCTAGTCAAGTGCTAAGACAACATCATTAGAAGCGACTTGGAGGTCAACAACCTCATCTGCAAGATCTTCTTTGCTACTAGCCTCAAGAAAAGGCTGAACTTGAGGCTGGATTTGCATATCCAGAACATTGGGAACAACATCAAGAACAAGGGGGACAACATCAAGAACAAAGGGAACAACACCATGTGTCACATCCACCCAGCTGGTAACCTATCTGGCATACCCGAGTGTGTGATCCACCGCCCCGAAGATCAAGTATCGAGGAAATCATCCTCCCACATAGGCAATAACATAATCATGACCAGATATAATCAATGTATAAAAATAATAATCAAGAGATCTAAATAAGGAAAGAATAAGATCATATAATATCAGAGTGCAAAAGATAACAGATAAGTATCTAATCAAAAGAAGTAGAGTGAGGGGGAATCTCACTCCACAAGTGCAGTGGAAAGTAGCTCAAAAGAAGGAAAGATATTACAACTGTTCTCAAAAAGAAGTAACAAAACTAAACTTAAGAGTTTTCAACTTTATAAAAAAATGTCTTTATAAGTGTAAACTTCTGAAATCAGGCATGGACGCTTCCATCCACGGTTGGGCTAATCATAGTACGAAGCATGATCACACGAGGGATCTTCACCGTAATCGTCGTAACTACTATTACCTTGCGTGAAGTATACCTCTTCACCTTGTGCTTCCTCATATGGACCGTCATAGTACTCAGAACCTGTAGAGAAGTCTAACAAAAGATATTGTACAAAAGGAGTGAGTTTCAAAGAAACTCAGTAAGGCAAGTTAAATCCACAATAACATAAATAGCATGATTACAAAGTAAGCATGATGCAATATGATATGAAACAGACAATGTATGTATGATTCTAACTCTATGTATGCTGGTCTCTATTGGTAGACATGCTTCACGTCCTCTCACGGGTTGGTTATTGGTCTTGAGTGCCCATAAATCTCCATTGCTACCACGGGTCGTTCGGTCTCAATACCCTTTCAATTCGAGTCTGATATAACGGGGACATCCTAGCCAAACATTGCTAGACAGCCCTAGGTATGACAACCATTAGTTCAGCAAGGTGTCAATGGGCACCCCTGGAAACATCCCATACTATTTCCGTTGATGTCCAAGGATAGAAGTGTCAAAAGGACACCTCTCAATCCTAAACCATACCTAATCAGTCACATTCTCAAATCAGTCATATCATACACACTTCCAATAATTCATCATTTAGAACATATACAATGACATGATCAATCTCATATACAACTGAAAATAAAAGATATCCTTAAGAACACATATGTGCAATGCTACTGTAGTTGAAGTACTTGCATCAGTAGTATAACAACAAGAGAATACATTTATGGTAATGAATCCAAAAGAATCAAAATATAGAAACTAAGATTCACGCAATCTATGTAATTATAGAAGTAACTGTCCTTACCTTATATAGCTTCGAAGAATATCCCAAGAATCAAGGAGAATGGTTCCAAACTTAGTAAGAAGATCCTAAACAATCATAGATACCTTATTAGGAAAGAGACCTAAAAGATAGAAGGTCAAACCATTCAAAACAGACCAAACACAGAGCTACTAACTTGCTTGGTCGATTGGTTGGTCTACTGACCCAGTCAACCAACTGAGTCAGTAAGAGACAGAATTGATGTTTCTGATCCGAAACTTGATTTACATGATCCGAAACATCACCAAACTTGGAGGAGATTACTATAATAGTATTCTAATACTAAAGAGTAAGTCTAAACACCAACATTGATCAAAACACAAAGATACAAATTTGGAAACAAAACCTTCCATAATAGTAACAGTCAAGGTTTTTTTGATGAAAACATAGCATTATCATGAAGGGAAAACCAGAGATGAAAGGATTCTCATTCTAGTAAAGAATAATCAGAGAACATACACTAATCTATCATGAAAAACAGATCTAAATATGATAAGAATCGAATCAAGGAATGAATCAAAGGATGGACATTATTTCATGAAGATTCCACAATGATCATGGCGGAGATCAATATGAAATCATGAAACAAAAGAACACAAGGAGATTTTAGAAGGAATGGTTGCAAGAATGCAGCATCCACTTCATAATCCCCAACAATAAGAGATGAAAACAGTAGCAGTAGATTACAAGAGAGACTACAAACCTTAGATGGAGGAATAGGAGATGGAGTGCTTGAGTTCTCGCAAGATCTTCACCAAAATGCAGAGGAGAGGCTTGGAAATGAGTCTTCACACATCTCAGAGGGCTAAGGAGGCAGAGGAGACGAACAAAACTCGTAGACAACAATATAGAGCAACCAAGACCTAAACAGCAAAATAGATCTGGTTGGTCGATTGGTTCGTCGATTGGCCCAATTGACCAAGCAATCGACCAAGCATGACAGCAAGGCCAAGACAGGGAATTGAAGGACCAAACCAGAACAAAACTTAAAGAGCTTCTCCACACACATCATATGACTTACCTAGTATGTAGAAATGCCTTCGAACCAAGTCAAATAATACTCCAAGTCCATCAACTAATCTCATCTTCAACTAGGTGCAGTTTCTTTTTTAATTCCGATCAAGTTTCCATAAATGGAACACCATCCTCAACTTCCTCAGGGTCAAATACCATGTCTTCTACTGAGAGGGCCCATAGTTGACTTCTTCCTTTACTTCAGGTTATTGGACCTACAAACAACAGGGTTTTCGGGTCAAGGTCAGGGTTAGGATAGGGCTGGATTTCACACCAGGAACATCTGAGACATCAGCAAGAATGGTTGGAAAATCAGCAGCGATGATTGGAATGTGGATAGAAACATCTTCTGAAATGTGGTCAAGAATAGGAGGTGATTGGTCAAGATTGTCCTCATCAAATAGTTGATCAGCTATTTGCTCAATAACTTCACCTACAACATAAGCAGCAATTTCTTCAGCCATTTTTTTGAGTTGACCAATCAGACTATAGGGAAAGGTTCTCACCTCCTAACTCCTACTCCATTTCGGCTTAGAATTTCCTTTCAGGAGAAATGTGGTCGTCTCCAACGACCTCAAAAAGAAGAGGAAAATCAGACACATTAGCTTCTGACAAAATTTCTATAGAACAGACTGCGGAACTTCAGTTTCACTAGCAGAAGGAAGAGTGGATACTTCATGTCTGGAGGGTTGGACTGAATCAGCTGCCCCCTCTATATTCCTCTTCTTTTCCTCAAGATTCTCCTTCAGGGAAGGTGAAGTTCGAATTTTCTTACTCTTTTTAGAGAAAGTTAATTATTGACCTGAGGAAGTTCCCATGGACCAAAGGAATCAGGGAAATCCTAGACCCAGCCTCTAGACTCTTGATGTAAATAGCGATGACACCAAAAGCAGTCAAATGAGCACGGTCAGAAGGTTCAAGAGTCCAAACCTTAACCTCAGGAGGAAAGCGATAATCCCTTTAATAGGAAGATAGCTTGGCTTTCTTGATCTTGGCAGGATACCATTCAGGACCAACAGTTTTCAAGTTCTTCTCATCTTTATTAATGTCCACAAGTTTATAAGGGACTATTACCTCATCATGGACATATGGAATAGGGTCCCAATATGAGCTAGGAACTTGACTAAAAGAGGGATCAACAGAGTTTCTTTCTAAGTTAGGTTTTGAAGAAGTCCCGACTTTGGGAGCATAAGGCCCAACAAAATGACCCATGAGAGAAGAAAAAAGGAGGTTCGAATACTATTCAACAAAACAAGAAAGTAAGTTGCAAACGAACAAGAAAGACAAAGACAAGTTGAGAGGAATATGGAGAAAAAAATAGGCAACAAAAGAGTAAATATAGGAAGTAGAACAATGTGATTGGAAACTCTTAAATTTTGGAGGGAAAATATGCGATGATTCAAATCGACGTTGTGACTAATCCAAATCGATGTTTAAGTCTAATCACTTAAGTTTTGCAACAATACAACTGAACACGTGGAGAAAATGGATAAGTAAATAAAAAGGCATTGAAACTGTGCGCCGGAAGATCAACCACATCTACAAAAACGAAGGCTAGCATTTATAAGGAGAGGGAAAAGGCTAACAAGCTAAGGTCATCATTAGATATTCAAGACGATTCTAGGGGCTGAGCTTTATCTTTGAAATGATTACAGAGATTAAGTGTCTTCCCAAGGCATGAAAATTCATTTCCAAAGAAGTTCAAGCCGTAAATCAAAATTATGGTTTTGGAAAATTAATTCTGGTGGTTTCGGAAACTCAAATGTTGACAAATCCAAATCATGCCACGTGAGTGACAAATTTGAGAATCAGCACTAAAGATTGAATGATTAACTCCAAAAGCAAAAGGTAACTAAAGATGGCTCGATTGAATCCCAGTATTCATTGATGAACTCTCTAGCTCAAAGAAGGATGATGATACCCGATGAACTCCCTTGATCAAATAATGAGCTCAAAATCCTGATGAAATCTATATTCCAATAGATTGAACTCAGGATTTCTAATGAACTCAGCTGGTCAAAGGATGAGTTCGGAAGTTTCTGATGAGCTCCATAGGTTGGAAGATGAGCTCAAATAATGAAGAATTCTCACAGCTCAAGTCAAATGAAGAGACAATTTGAAGCTGATCAGAAAAGGCACTTTTAAGAAGGCCAGAGAAATAACTTAAACCTTCTGACCAAAGTTTCTTTTTTATTTAAACCTGGTCAGCAAGCTTGGGGGCTCTTGTTGTGAATAAATTACCCAAGACCCAGTTCGTACTGGATGGACTAGTCTTAACCATTGGTTTGAACCAAATACAGGATCAACCAGAAAGCCATACAAAGATCTGATCTTAACTATCAGTTCTATAACACTAAATCGATGGCTAAGAGAAGGTAGAATCAGAAAGAGGAATCTATAAATAGGGTTGAAGCATATACAGAAGGTAAGACATTCAAATTCACTAAAAAGCTACATGCATCTTCCCGCCCTGAAACATTCAAATATTTCTTAAGCTCTTAGGAGCTCTACAACCCTAATCCTTCGACACTCACTGACTTGACCGTCAGAGATAGAGTGCCAATCCAGCTGATCGACTCAATTTCTAACAATTCTCCTTTAGCTTTGTAGGTAAGAGTGGATTTAGAACCAAATCAAACTAGATCTAAAGAGTTTCGTGCCATTTGTGGTTCATAACTCCACCCCTGGCAAATTCTGCACCAACACTGATCATGATCCATCCAAAGTTCCAGGCAGCTCTTGTGGAAGATAACAAGGCCTTTTTTCTTTTCTCCTGCCACGTGTGAGTGAAGTTTGAAGATAAGGGTAAAAGTGATACTTACCATGTTTTTTTATAAATGAAAGTAGCATCCTTTTTTCGATTTCTTAATTTTAATAAAGGAGAAAATAGTCATTATACATTTAATTTTACCAGCCACTTAACACCGTTATAAGTGAAAGGGGAAACATAAATTCCATAAAGAATAAGGTTTAATTACTAATGGATCTATAATATAGGGGCAACAATAATTAACCTAATTTTTTTTTAGAGTAAATAGTCATTTGTATTAAAAACAAAAAATATTTCCAACTTTACACACAAACAAAGGTGTAGAGGATCTCTCTCAAGCACACAATTCCGCAACAACAGTTGCCCCCAGTACACCCTACCTCACTAGAACCTCAAGAAGAAAACCTATGATCAACACAAGATAAGATTAAAATCGAAAGCAACGCACAAACTTATCACGACAATTACTAGTTTAGTACATACAAGAAAAAAAGAAATAAAAATAAAACCGGATCAAAACTAATTCCCAATATAGATTTTCATGAAGGTTCCTTAAAAACTTGGTTTTCAGTTGAGTACATTGGCCCTTTAGAACTTTTATCTGTGAGCTTAACATGGATTTTCTATTGAGATACTGACTTCATGTCTCCATTCATTTTCTTGTGCACATCTTCCTGCATTCTCTGATGTTGAGTCATATTCTTTTCCTTCACACACAAACACAAGTTAGTCATCATCAAAGATGTTCTATCAAATAAAATGTCAATAGCTACATGCCATAGTCATTTCTCACAAGAGTTGCATATGCTTAGGACCAAAGGTAGTCTTTAAATGGTGAACTCTGTGCTGAAGGCTTTCCTACAAGCAGAGTCAAGGGGCAACTTTTCCTACAGAGCCTTACCCCAACAATTTTACAGGCTAACAAGACGTTAACATCATTTCTAAGAGAATATGCTCCTCTACGACGGATATGCCAACCTAATTTTAAGGCCATATATCGATTTGATTTTTTATTTTATTTTTTCTCCTTAGGCCTAACCACCCTCCATAAAAATGAAATGGTTTTGAAATAAGTTACATGTCAAGGAACTGATATAGTCTTGACACAGAAGGGCCCAAATGAATGTCAAGGAACTGATATAGCCTTGACACAGAAGGGCCCAAATGAGGTGTAATATCGATCTCTTATGCTAAAACTTTCTCAGTTGCATTAGCTACAACTCTCTCTTTTTTTTTTTTCTTTTCTTTTTTCAGTAGGCATGAATAGTTGTTATAAAAATACAAAAACAAAAATGGGAGTAAAAGTAATCACCTTCTAAGAAGATGTGGTTGCTCTGATGAAACTTTGCTTGATTGAGTGTAGCTTTCTTACAACATCACTCATGTTTAGACGTTCGTTTGGTAATTCCATCGAACACTGGAGTGCAACTTCAATCAGTAACGTTATGCAATGTTGCAACTCATCTAGTCCATGACTAGGATATTCAACAACGTTGACAGCTTCATCTTCAATCCTTTCACCATGATTTCCATTAGTTAGGAGTTTTGGATCTAAAATTTGCATCACTCCTGTAGGTAAAGCTGCCTTTGCAAAGTTGTGGAGATTAAATTCATCAGTGAAAATTTGATCTGTTGGCCTTTTTCCTGTACACATCTCCAATAAAAGAACACCAAAGCTAAACACATCTCCTTGCGTAGTTGCCTTTCCACCCATGCCATATTCTGAAATTTAGAAACACATCATTATTACCATGGAAATAGGATATTTTCTAGTGAAAAAGAAAAGAAAAAATATCTTTTTTTAAAACTTTTTGTACAGTATAATAAAAAATTAAAAGTCTGAAATAAGCAACCATGAATACAATAATAAAAGGTTTCTAGATGCATGGACATATCTTCAATTTGGGAATGAAAATTTTTCTGATTATATTAATTAAAACCAACCTAAATCTCTCTATTTTTTGGGTAAAAAACCAACCTAAA
Organism: Hakea prostrata; assembly: GCF_041222555.1. NCBI lineage: Eukaryota > Viridiplantae > Streptophyta > Magnoliopsida > Proteales > Proteaceae > Hakea > Hakea prostrata. The sequence continues at coordinate 23,270,579 of NC_142609.1, read as the reverse complement.
CCCAGTCCAATTAGATATTACGATTTATGTGGCCATTGCATAACCAATTCCTAATTGAATTGAATACAAATAAAACCAGTCAGCTTCAATTAAGATAGAGAAGTTTGTAGATATACTCCATCGACTATGCCAACCAGGATATGAAAACTTAACAATAATTGAACTAATAACATGATTCTTAAAAGCCTAGTCCGGATCCCTTTTCTAAATCATCAATCAAAATTTTCCCAATATATTACAATAGATTATGATTCATATTAGATGACAATTGCTCAGCACAAGACATCTACACCTACAATAACAAAAATAATAATATACTGATAACTCAAAATAAAATAAATTGTAGTGCATATGTTACCTGGAGCAACATAGCCGAGAGACCCTTTTATCCCATTGGTACTGGTCTGACTGTGGGATGACTTGTCATCAGGATCTAAAAGTAGCTTTGCCAAACCAAAATCACTGACATGTGCAATCATATCACTGTCGAGTAAAATATTGTTTGGCTTCAAGTCACAATGAACAATTGTTTCATAACAGTGGTGATGAAAGTAATCCAATGCAGATGCCACATCAATTGCAATGTTTAATCTCTGAATAAGGCTTAAACTTTTCGAATGATTAAAAGCCTCCATTGGGTGCAGCCAATCACACAAACTTCCATTTGGCATGAACTCATAAATAAGGGCTTTAAAATCATTGCCTTTTGAATCAAGACTTGAACAAGAAGTCAAAATCTTCACAAGATTTCGATGTTGAATGTTTCTTAATGCTTCGCATTCAGCCATAAAACTCTTGTAAGCTCTTGGGTTTTGAAGGTTGAGTACCTTGATTGCTACAATTCTTTCATCCTTGATGATCCCTTTGTACACTGTACCAAAACTACCCGAACCTATAAAATTAGTTGAAGAAAATCCTCCAGTAGCTTGGAAGAGCTCTTTGTAAGAAACCTTTAAGAGCTTATCACCTATTGATGGTGTGGCTGGAGTTTTACTTCTTGATTTTCTTGAGCAATAACGAATAAGAAGGGCAGATATCAAAAGAAAGCCAAGAACCACACCAATTACTATAAAGATTATTTTGCAAGCTTGGGACTTTTCTCGTCTTGTTGGTTCATGGTTTGTGCATGGAGGCAATTCTAACTCTGCTATTCCCCCGCAAAGCTTGTCATTTCCATTCACCGAAATTGCACTTGCATTTCCAAATATTCCCTTTGTTGGTACCTTCCCCTCAAGATTATTGAAGGACAAGTTCAAACTTTGTAGTACTAATAGTTTCTCCAAATCTATTGGGATTTGCCCTGATAAATTGTTGTGTGAGAGATCTAAATCTTGAAGGCCCTTCAAAAGAATCAATGATTGAGGTATGGTTCCATCAAAGAAATTACCTTCCATATGAAGATATTCTAAACTACTACATTCACCAATGGAGGAAGGGATCTCTCCAGATAGTTTGTTGTTGGAGATATTTAATAGAGAGAGACTTTTTATATTGCCAATTTCCGCCGGTAGGGAACCAACAAAAGAATTGTGTGCTAAATCGACAGATATTGACAAAGAAGAAATAAGAAAGAGTTGCTTAGGTATTGGGCCCTGGAGGTTATTAAAGTAAAGAGTTAGGTCCTGTAAATGTTGACAATTTCCAATACTAGATGGGATACTTGCATTCAAGTTGTTCTCTTCTAAATGGAGTGCATACAAAAGAGTAAGATTGCCTATAGATGAAGGCATTGGTCCAGAAAGTCTATTTGAACCCAAGTACAATGCTTGAAGGTTTGGAAGTTTCCCTATACTTGATGGTATATTGCCTTCAAAAAAGTTACCCTCCATTGATAGTAAGGTTAAGTTGACAAGGTTCTCAATACTAGCGCAGGATGACTCCAGAGATTTGGTTCTCTTCTATTAGTAGGTATAAGAGTTGTGTTGAAAGATTAGCTTTAAAGTTGGGTAGTGGACCTTTAAAACCATTATCATTCAAGGTCAATTGTTGTAAATGTGTACAATTAACCAAAGAGTTTACAAATTCTAGATCATGATGTTTCCCTGTGCCACATTGATTTCCAGCAATAGAAAACCATTGAAGGTTTTGAAGATTTTCGAGGTTTTCAGGGACTGGTCCAGAAAAATTGTTCCCACCAAGATCAATTTTTTCAACTGTTGAAATATTGGATATGGAATTTGGAATGTTCCCTGAGAATAAGTTTTCTCCAATTGCTATTACTCTAAGATTTGGAAGAGTAAGGCCTATGTCATGTGGAAGGTTCCCATGTAGTTGGTTTAGTAAGAGAGAAATAATTTCAAGAGATGAGAGATTGAAAATTGAGAGAGGAAACACACCAGATAGGTTGTTCTCATGAAGTGACAGAAAATTTAGATTTTTTAGTTGACCAACTGATTCTGGAATGCTCCCTTGCAGTCTATTTGCACCCAAAGAAATATGTCGGATGGAGGAACTATTCCCCAAAGAAGCCGGTATATGTCCAGTTAAGCCGTTATCATGAATAATTATTGTCTCCAACTTTGACAAAGCCATTAGCTCATCCATGATGCTTCCAACAAGATTGTTATAAGAGAAGTTGATTTCCCTTAGAACAGTGCAGTTTGCTAAGCTGACAGGTAGTTCTCCTTCCAAAGTGTTGTTCGCAGCATCAACATATTGTAACCTGTTTAGATTACCAATTTCTTGGGGGATTTCACCAAAGAAGCTATTGTTTCTAATGTTCAGTAGATGTAGGAAAGTAAGATTTCCTATGCAAGGAGAGATGTTACCTCCCAAGCCCTTCCCTTGTAAATCCAAGCTAGTAACCCGATGTTGATGACGATGGCTACATATTATCCCTACCCAGTTGCAGAAATGGGTGGAATCATTCCAAGAACTTAGTGCTTCATAAGGATCATCAATTTGTTTCTTCAACTCCAACAAGGCAAGTAGATCTGTCTCGTTCCCGGTGATTCTTCTACTGTTGGTGACTGATTGTAGCATCATCAATGAGCTCCCAAATATGAAAATGAAAACCAGAAGAAGCTGATGAAGTGCCATTAGAATGAAATTCTGAAAACTCTACGATTATGAGGTATGGTATAACTGCTCAGTTAATGTTGGTTGTGAAAGAATTTAAAGAACACATGCACTAATGACTCCACCACCAAATGGTAGACCTTAGAAGTCAATGTATTTCATCTTATCATTAATCTTGACCTTTATTTGAGTGGTAAACCATAATGGGAGATTTTGAAATTCTTTTTGTTGATCATTCAATTCATAGAACCTTTTTATTGAAAAGACATGTATAACTTTTTTCATAAGAAGGAAAGAATGGAGGAAAAGGGCAAAAATTTTGTATTAAAATCAGATAAGATATTTTGATATAGGAGCACCACAATGTCTTTTTTCTTCAAAATTGCATTCTGGCATCCTCTCAAAACTTAGATCATTGTAACAATCCTGGAGAATGCCACATGTTTTTACTAGTACCTTTCCTCCAAGACATGAAACTACACATCGGAAAGTATATTAGAAGCTCTCTACCTAATCTGACCTTAGCATCGGAGGCATCTTGCCGATTACCACGATCAGTACTTCATGTTTTCTAAGCAGGATTACATCCAATGTTAACCCCTGGTTAGTATGCAATCTAATTAGTAATCCAACCAGTTGGTTAAATTTAGCAACCAAACTGACAATAGATGATGGATTTGCAAACACATTGTGTTACTTGTTTGTTTCCCGTTTTCTTCCATTGGAATGCATTGTAGATTCATAATGAATTCCAAAAGAATCCATATAAAAAACAATATCAATCTTAAATTTTTTTTCAATTTTTTTTTGAAGCTGGGGTTTGGAAAGACTTGAAGCCAGATGGTGGATAGCTCGATGGAGTTTGAGATTACATGGGGAGAAAAGAAAATAAACAAAAACGCAATGAAACGATTCAACTGATCCAAACCAGTCTTGATATGCTCTTCTCACCTTTGATTGAACGTTTTGAATCGTTAGGCATTAGAGTATACCACAATTTCATGGTGGATAGAGAACTCAAGACAACCATAGTTTGAGCTGATCTTCTCATACATGATTACATGTTGACGATGACTTGACTGAGTCAACTTATCAACCTAGTTGCCCAAATGATGAGTCAGAAATCATGACTCATGAGTCAATTTCAACCCCTAAGCTTACTCCGAAGAAAAATTTTCCCAGGTGAGAAGTAGTTTTTTCAGGGGGAAATTATTAGCACCACCCCCTAAACCCTTAATATTAATGTCACTTCATAAGAAATAAAAATGTGAATGAAACTTTGTATCAACAAAAACATGACTGAGTTAACTAATCAACGCAGTGCCCAAATGATGAGTCAAAAGTCACGACTCACTCATGAGTCAATTTCAACCACTAAGAAATTTTCTCCCAAGTGAGAAGTAGTTTTTTCAAGGGGGAAATTATTAGTGCCACTCCTAAACCCTTAATATAAAAAACACTTGAAAAGAAATAAAAATATAAATGGAACTTTGTATCGACATGTTATTTTTTCGAAAGACAAGATAGCCCTCCAATTATGTGAAGTATCCAAATTAATCAAAGAAAATCTAATTTTAAAACTAATAAAACAATGCAATTGTAAATAGACTCATCCTAGGGCAATGCTACATTACAGCACAGATTCTTTGATCAATCTTGCAGTAAGTCAATTTCATATTTATTTGGTTTTTTCTTTTTAATTTAGAATGTATAACAAATATTTCACAGATTTCTTTGATCAATATTTCAATAAGTTGATTTCGTATTTTGGTTGTTTCTTTTAATTTAGAATGTATAACAAATATTTCATATCATTAAAAGTATTCTTTTTTTAAGAATTGATAGCTTTTTTATTATAGGAGATGGGAACTATTACATATACCACAAGTAGACTCAAACCCATGACCTCTTTAGTAAGAGGCGTTGATAGGCCTCTTTAATAAGAGATGTTGATATTACTGATATGGAGAGTTTATGATCAGACCGGGTTCATACCTGGTCCGACCCTAGACCCCGATCGAGACGGAGAAAACCGAATCGCTCCCGAGCGAACCGGATCCAGAAGATGGCTTGCTGAAGAAGAAAGATTATTTGGCTGCAAGCGTGCCCTAATCTTACTTATGGATTAGGGTAATCACCCTGATGACAGCAGACTCAAACTGACGGCTGCGGATAATCATCATCAAAGGGATAACTATCGCATAACCTAACGGTTATCTCAGGAGTCCTCTACTAGCCCAAACTAGTAGAAGTCTATCACTCAACGGATCTTATTGATAAGATCCAACGACTACCCGAAGAAGGCTCGAGTGCATCCAACGAAGGAGGTTCGAAGGTACACTTTATATAAACCTCACTACCATACAAGGTGAGGGACGGATCAATCGATCAAGGAGAATACTATCTGAGACTCAGGTTTAGATACATACTGATAGACCTAAACTATCAGCGTCCTGCTATCTAGATCACCTTTCCCGTTTCTTCATTCATTAGCTCGTGCTTCTAGCGAGAGCCGTTTGTGATTAAGTTCATCAAGCGACTTAGCCTTCGGAGGTGGACTCCCGACCCCAGCGGTCGGGCCACATCCGACGCTTTCGTTTTGCGAGGACATCACGTGGAGATCCAAGGGCTGAGCAGATTTTGGATGCATCATTTGGCGCCGTCTGTGGGAAAGACTTGAAAAAGCCATGGTGACTAGATCAGCAGCCGCTGCCACAACGCAATTCCGGTGTTCGGATACCGGGGTGAATAATCCAGATATTCCCCAGGAAAGCCAAAATCCTATCGAAGTGGATAAAGGCCAAGGAGGACGTAATCTTCCTCCTGATACAATCCAAGATCAATTGGATCAGGTAAAGATTCAACTCTTGGAGGTGAGCCAAGCACTCCGCTTGCTCACCAGACGAGTGGTTTTACCACAAGAACCTGATCAACACGACTCAGGGAGACGTGCATTGCCACGTGACCAAAGAATGGCGGAAGACCGGAATGTTGATCAGAATTTCCGTGAAGGAGACCGAGGACTTCGGAGGATTGATGATCAACCAAGGCGAGGCGATCGGTTCGATAGACCACAAGAGAGTACAAGCGATTCAAATACAAGGTTGGATACTTTGGGGTAAGAACTCACTCACCCTTTGTCGGAAGAACCGTTCGTGATGATCGAGCGATTCGTGACGAGAGAAACGTTCGTGAAGGACGGGCTGTTCGTGATGATCGAGTAGCACGTGATGATCGTGTTAATCGAGGTCGTGATCGTATTGCTGAAGATCACCCGACCCAGTTGGTCAAGAATTGGCCAACATCAATGAGAAGTTAGGGCAATTGGCTAAGGGAAGAATAAGCGAGGATATTTACTCGGTCATTCGGAAGACTCCTTTTGCTGAGCCAATTGCGGGATATCGGTTTCCCCATAACTTCCGTTTGCCTACCTTCTCAACATTCGATGGCTCCGGAGATCCAACAGCTCACATCGGCTATTACCAAGAGACCATGGCGGTTTTAGGTAATTCGATGAAATTTTATGCGTGGTTTTCGGATCATCTCTAATCGGAGCGGCACAAAAGTGGTTTTCTAACCTCCCCTCGGGAAGGATCGTAAACTTTGACGAATTGGCACGCCAATTCATAGGGCGATTCCGAGTGGGATACGAGGTCAAGAAAACGGAAGAAACCTTGTTTCTTGTCAAACAGGGAAAGAGCGAATCGATCGGAGAGTTTCGAAAAGATTCAACAAGGTGACGATGGAGATAGAAAACTTGGATGAACAGGTAGCAAGAACCGCTCTATTCACGGGACTCACAAATCGGAAACTCCCTGGAGTTATTACTACGGGATATACCCACGACTTATGCTTTGAGTTGGTACGAGAGATGCCGAAGCGAGGCTGAAGTCATGGAGATTCTAGATGCGCGCCAAGGAGATAATAAAGTCTCCAATAAGGAACAAAAGGCTCCTGAGCAGAAGCAGAAGCCAAAGAAGAATGTTCGTGATCGGGTTGGAAGATCCCAACCTTGGCACCAAAGATCCCCCGGAAGAAGTGAGTACACTCCATTGAATGCTCCTCGGGCCGATATTTTGAATATCCTCAAAAGAAAAAATATTTTGAAGTGGCCGCCTAAAATTCTTTTGAAACCCGGAGAGCAGCAGGATCGGGAAAAATATTGCCGATTCCACAAGGATTATGGTCATTACACTAATGACTGTTGTCATCTGAAGGCAGATATTGAGAGATTGATATCTCGGGGACATCTGTCCAGCTTTGTTAGCGAAGAGAAGGGAGGAGCCACGTGGGCCACGTGCGGCTGCCCCTAAAAGGAATCGTTCGGTTAGTTCAGAACGATCGAGGGAGGCCCCGAAGTCCAAAAAAGGCAAGGAGGTGATTGAAGCTGCTACTCGATCACCGATCCTTACCATCTTCGGGGGTCCAGAGCCCGAATCATTCCGGAGTTTAAAAACCAAATCCAAATTTGTTGGAGCCGGAGAAGCGCAGAAGCGGAAGAAGCTGAATGGTGAAGATTCTATCACCTTTAGCGAAGAAGACGAAAGAGACGTTTGTTTACCTCATGATGATGCGATATTCATCAAGGTAGAGATTGCACGGCGGGAAGTGCATAGAGTATTGATTGATACAGGGTCTGCAGCTGACCTAATTTCCTACGAAGTGTATAAAAAATTGAAGGTGGATCAGGACTTGATGAAACCTTCATCTACACACCTATATGGCTTTGCAGGGTCATCTGCAGTAGCGGAAGGATCAGTTCAGTTGGATCTTTCCATTGGAAGTTTTCCCAAAGAAACAACTGTCCGAATCAATTTTCTGGTGGTTCGAGAACTACTAGCCTATAATATGATTCTCGGGCGACCATCTTTATCCAAAATAGGTGCTATTGTTTCGACAAAGCACCTGAAGATAAAATTCCCGACTGATATGGGAATCGGTCAAGTCTCCTCGACCGAGAAGATCTCTCGGCGGTGTTATGTTGCCTATTTAAAAGACAAGGAGGGTCCGAAGAAGGTTACTGCCCTCCCCATAGAAGTTCGAGATGATCGGGAAGAGACAGAGATGCAAAGGCCCGAACCAGTGGAGAAACTGGAGCAAATCCAGCTGTGTACCGAGGATGCGAAAAGATTACTTATGTCGGGTTTGAACATTTGGAAGAGTTTAAAGATGAATTGAAGTTATTTCTTCAACAGAATAAGGATATATTCGCATGGTCTGCTGAGGACATGCCGGGGATCGATCCGGCCATTGCAGAGCACAAACTCTGGATAGACCCTAAGGCGAGACCAGTGATACAGAAAAGAAGAAATTTTTCTATTGAAAAGTATGAAGCCGTTCGGAACGAAGTTGAAAAACTTAAGAATTCTGGTTTCATAGAACCAATCGAGTGCCCAACTTGGTTGGCCAACGTGGTGATGGTGAAAAAGGCGAATGGGAAGTGGAGGATGTGTACAGACTACATGGATCTAAACAAAGCTTGCCCAAAAGATTGCTACCCGTTGCCTCGGATTGACCTATTGATAGATGCTACTGTAGGGTATGAAACTTTAAGTTTCATGGATGCCTACTCGGGGTATAATCAGATCCTTATGAATAAGGAGGATGAGAAGTATACGGCTTTTATGACTGATCGTGAAAGCTATTATTACAAGGTCATGCCTTTTGGCCTAAAGAATGCAGGAGCAACATATCAGAGGGCCGTCAACAAGATTTTCAAAGAGCTAATAGGAAAGAACGTTGAAGCATATGTTGACGACATGCTTTGGTGAAAAGCTTTACAAAAGCAAATCACATTGCAGATTTGACTGAGGTTTTCTCGATCGAGGAAACATCAAATGAAGTTGAACCCCGAAAAATGTGCCTTTGGAGTCTCCTCGGGCAAATTCTTGGGTTTCATGGTATCACGAGAGGGAATTGAGGCAAATCCTGCCAAAATACAAGCTCTCGATTGATATGGAGGCTCCCAAAACCGTTCGGGATGTACAATGTTTGACAGGGAGAGTTCTTGCCTTAAATCGATTTATCTCCAAGTCTGGAGAGAAATGTTTGCCTTTCTTCAAGGCACTTAAAGACCTGAAGGGCAATAAGGAAGCAAAGTGGACTGAAGAGTGCCAGAAAGCTTTTGAGGAATTAAAAGAAGCACTTGGACAACCACCGATCTTGTCTAGGCCAGAAAAGGGGGAAATATTACAGCTATATCTAGCGACATCCCTTTCCGCGGTCAGTGCAGTACTTGTTCGGGAGAAAGATAAGAAACAGTGGCTGATTTACTATGTAAGCCACGTGTTGCTTTGGATGCGGAGACGAGATATTCGCAGATTGAGAAGCTGAGCTCTGGCTCTCATGATGGCCGCCGGGAAGCTAAGGCCATATTTTCGAGCTCATCCAATTGAGGTATTTACAACTTTTCCTCTTAGTAAAGTTCTTAACAAACCTGATTTGTCCGGAAGGATGGTATCCTGGTCGGTTGAGCTAAGTGAGTTCCAAGTGAGCTTTAAGCCTAGGACTGCAATCAAGGCTCGAGGCATTAGCCGACTTTTTAGTAGAAACTCATCGCACCGAGTGGAACCCACCATTGAGGATCCCATTATACCAACCACTTGGGAGGTATATGTCAATGGTTCGAGTAATAAAGATGGAGCAGGCGTTGGAATTCTAGTAAAAAGTCCAACAGGATTTATTATTCGATATGCTTTGAGATTCGCATTTGATGCAAGTAATAACGAAGCGGAGTATGAGGCCACGATAGCGGGACTTCGGTTGTCAAAGGCATTAGCTATTGCAGATGTTACTATTTATAGTGACTCTCAGCTTATAGTCAACCAAGTCCAGGGGGAGTATGGCATTAAAGAACCACGCTTGCAAAAATATCGGGAGATAGTGCAGGCATTTCAGAACCAATTCCGAAATTTGAAGATATCTCAGATTTCGAGGAATGAAAATTCAGTGGCAGATGAGCTATCCCGACTAGCCAATGCCAAGGAAAAGAATCTAGACCCTTCGGTCTACATTGAAGAGGTAACTTTTCCAAGTTATCATGAGAAAGAAATTTCTTATATTGAAGCAGAACGTTGCTGGATGGATCCAATAATTGAATATCTAAGAGATGACAAGTTACCTGAGGATCCAGTAGAAGCAAGGTTGATCAAGATTCGATCAGCTAGATTTATCATTCAGAATGGGAGACTATATAAAAGATCTTATGCTGGACCCCTTATGAGATGTATAGGCCCCGAAGGAGCAAACGTGCGGACTTTGCAATAAATGAAGTAGTGGGGAAGATTAACGCATCTTCCCGAAACGCATCTTCACAATATTTCTACAAGATCATTATTCGGCGAGGAATGAAGAGTTAAGTGATAAGTTTTATCATTAATACTTTGATATTCAAGGCAATACTTCGACAACAGACGGGGAAATTTTGAGGCCAACATGAATAAAGAAATGTCTATTCATTAAATTGAGGGTACATCTTTACAAAGAAACAACTCCTTAAGCCTTTTCTTCATTGTTGCCCGAGGGACCCTAGTCGGGATGACTTTTCTTAGGACCCTGAGAGGAGCCTTCCTCAAGAGTGGCATCGGCTGAATCCTCTACAGCAACAACTTGAGACTCGGCTTGTGATTTCTCCTCTGGAAGTGCCGGCTCGTCATCTAGATATGCCTCATATTGAGGGTCAGCTGGAAAAGGATCATCTACTCCCTGAGCCCAGTCTGGGAGATCCATACCAACTTTCCCAAAGACCTCTGGGTGGCATACCTCACGAAAAGGAGCAGTATCGAAGTCAGGGATCATTCCAAGGATCTGCTCCCAAACGTCGTTCTGCCCCATGCGGTAAGCCTGAATGTTGTAGAAACCTAGCAATTCGGAGAAAGGTACGCTGTTCGGGTATTTCCGAATGCACTCCTTCCGAAAGGTCCGGCTTTATATGCTCGGGCTTGCTAGGGATTGCCAACTCAGATGTTCTTCGAGATCCCTACTCTTAATTTCAAGGCTGTCACCAAACAACGTGGCGGCTGCCTTTTGCTTCTGGCCTCGCTCGGCAGCGAGAGACACGAATTCTTGAAGCTTCAAGGGCTTCCTTGAGGGAGATCACTTCTTCCTCATGCTTTTTCTGTAGCTCCACGGTAGCTGCAGTCAGCTGGTCTATTTCAGAATTGGCCTTGGCCAATTTCTCTTCACAAGTTTGCAGCAAGGAGCTGGTGCGACCAACACGGCTCAATGCTTCCATGTGTTGATAAAAGCTCAACACGGCATTCCTGGGAAGACGGAAGATATCAGAAGAAGTCATAAGAAATTATGAAAACATAAGTAAGTAAGAAGACTGGTACCTTGTAGATTGACTCACAAGGGAGGTGTCATCCGGGGCTTCAAACTCCCGGCGATCGGAAGGAGCAAGACCGAGAGAGCTCCACTCTGCAGCTTTCTCGGGATCCCGAGTGACCACTGTCGGTCATCTTCAGGGTCCACTGGGGGAGGAAGACTTCCTCACCATCCGTCGAAGCTTTGGATTTTTTGTTGGAGGGAGCATCAATTGTGTCATGCCTCCTCTTGGTTCGGACGGAGGAGGAAACGGTGGCCCTCTCCACCATTGGTTTCTTCCCTTTACCCGAAGCATCAGCTACAGGCCTGATATTCCTGATACCCCTGTAAGAGGGGTCGGGAGAGGGAAGAGAAGCCTCTTGATCTCCGAGTCAAGACCCCGGGCGATCGTTGTTCGGCTGTCACAACGGCTCTAGCGGCCTTCACCCCGCAGGCTTTCGGGGTTCGTTCGGGGGAGGCACCGCAAAGAAGAAGGACAAGAATCGGAATTCAAGACATATCACTTGAGTCAAATCAAAGGATGATGGTTAGAAGCTCACAATGAGCCAAGCCCCGATCTTGAAGGATGGAGTTATACTCCATTTCATATCCATGTATCTCTTGATACCACGGAATGGATTTGATCTTCCCGATGGCCGCCCTCGTCTTCTTTGGATAAGGGAAGGCCCCGGTTACTTTCGGACGAAGAAGTAAACCTCCTCCAGGTGGTCGGGAAGTTAAGATCTGATGGAGGCGCTCGACAGAAAAAATATCGTTCGCGCCATCTTTTGTGATTAGAAGGGCAAGTTCCTTTGATAAGGATGCTGCCCCTCCAATCAAGTTCAGCCTTATTGCGTTTGGAAAGAAAGACCCATCCAGGAGGATGGGAGATAGAAAGAACATGAAAATGTACAAAAAGAGAAAGAGATGGCGTGATGCCAAGCTCAAAACACAAACCCAAGAAGCCGACGATGAGACGCCAGCTATTGGGAAGGAGCATTCCGGGACAAATGTTCCAGTGATTCAAAACTGCGGAAAATAAAGGATTAAAAAAGGGAAAGCGAACCCCGCTTTCCAGTGTATCTATGTACAGAGAAAATTCACCCGAAAGGGATGAATCAACCCTCTCATCAGGGTGGGGAGCCCTAACACTTGATATGAGGAAGGAAGGTCAAAATCTTGGACAGCGGAAAGAATGGTTTCTCCATTATAAATGGAAGGAACAGAGCCAGGCCCACCATTGGATCCGGAGGTTTGAGGTGGCCTAGAGGAATCAACGATCTTGGAAGATCCAGACTCGACAAGGACGGGGAGAAGTTTCGGTTTTTCTTTCAAAACCTTTTTGAGAAACTTCAGCGAACTCCTGCCAGGAGGACGGTTAGGGTTTTGTTATCACTATCCGATTGTTCGGGAACAGGGGAGGAGCAAAAGCATCATTGCTATCACCAACATGGGGTACTAAAGAAGCCCTATCGTCCGCCATTACTCTTTTCAGTAAACTACAAAAAGAAAAGACCAAGTAAACTTACTGATTCGGTGAGACGGAAGCTTGAGAGCGAGGAAGGCGCGAAGCGGACAACAAAGGTTCAAATTCCAGGACGGGAAGAATGAAACCTACGAAGACAACGAACCGCTTTTAAAACTCCCGCACGAGTGTTCGGGAATCTGAACGATCGAGATTGATTCAAAATTAACGATCAAGATTCAAAGAAGTTTTGAAAGTTTGAACTCACGAATCCGAAATAGGCGTTCGGAAACCGTCGCTTGGATGACGTGAGCCACGACAGATCAACTGCAACGAAGACATGTGGCCTTACACTCACAACGCTCGAGGAAAAGTGACCACCGCATTAAATGTGATATGACATTTAATGAAGCACGCAGAGATCATCACCCGACGACGAACCCGTTAAAAACCAAGCCCTCGGGATCGACCGAACGGCTTGGTGCCGGGGGGCTCGTGATATGGAGAGTTTATGATCAGACCGGGTTCATACCTGGTCCGACCCTCGACCCCGGTCGAGACGGAGAAAACCGAATCGCTCCCGAGCGAACCGGATCCAGAAGATGGCTTGCTGAAGAAGAAAGATTATTCGGCTGCAAGCGTGCCCTAATCTTACTTATGGATTAGGGTAATCACCCTGATGACAGTAGACTCAAACTGACAGCTGCGGATAATCATCATCAAAGGGATAACTATCGCATAACCTAACGGTTATCTCAGGAGTCCTCTACTAGCCCAAACTAGTAGAAGTCTATCGCTCAACGGATCTTATTGATAAGATCCAACGACTACCCGAAGAAGGCTCGAGTGCATCCAACGAAGGAGGTTCGAAGGTACACTCTATATAAACCTCACTACCATACAAGGTGAGGGACGGATCAATCGATCAAGGAGAATACTATCTGAGACTCAGGTTCAGATACATACTGATAGACCTAAACTATCAGCGTCCTGCTATCTAGATCACCTTTCCCGTTTCTTCATTCATTAGCTCTGTGCTTCTAGCAGAGCCGTTTGTGATTAAGTTCATCAACTGACTTAGCCTTCGGAGGTGGACTCCCGACCCCAGTGGTCGGGCCACATCTGACGCTTTCGTTTTGCAGGACATCACGTGGAGATCCAAGGGCTGAGCAGATTTTGGACGCATCAATTACCAACTGAGCTATCCTTCCATGGTATTGGAAAGAGAACTGTTATTTAGACAACAACCAAAAAAAAATTAAAAAATACTATTAGTAGAGGTTCTCATCAATCGTCATTATTATGCTGGATCAAGACGATTGCCCCCAAAAGAAAGAATATTACGAATGACCAGAAGTTGCCCTTACATAACCAATTCTAAGGGATGCATTTGGTAACAGTCTTGGATAACAGTTCTGGTGTTCTTTTATTTTGAAAAACGAAAAAATGGTGATACACGTTCACTAAAACAGTTTATTCTTGAAGAAGAAACCAGTGAGAAAAGTGACTTGAAAAACAAGTTTCACAAAACACACAAGAACAAAACTTCATACAATAGTCTCGATAGCGAAGGTATGTAAAGATCATCCTTACCCCATTTCTACTAGTGGACCCCCTTTACTTGGGCAGCGTTTGGCATGATTTTCATTTTTTATTTTTTCCCAAATAAATAGAAATGGTAGCGTTTGGTACGATTTATACAACCTATTTCTATTTAAAAAGGTTGAAAAAAATCAAAAGTCAAAAACAGGTCTTAACCGCTTTTTTATTTTTCTATGAAAATAGCTTTCATCCAATTTTTGCACTAGTTCTTAAAACACATGTGACTAAAGGCTATAAGTAAGGTTAAAATGGTAAATTCAGTGTTTTTTTTATAATTATTTTTATTTTATAAAACCCAAGGAAAAACACTTCGCCGAAACTGAATTTCAGTTGTTTCGGGGAGTGGTGAAATAAAACAGTAGGCGAAAACGATATATGCCAAAAGTCGCCATAAAATCGACGATTTTCCGGCAAACTAACGAAATATAGGCGAAAATGGCCGACACTTCACCCCAGTCGCCGGAATTTGCTACTAATCCGAACTCTTAGTCCTTTGTTTTCTCTATTTGTGGTGGTTGTCGTTGTTAATGGGGGTGGAATGGGTGTTGCAGTAGCATGGTTCGAAGACGAAATTTGAAATAGTGAATGAGGATTATGGAGTGCTGATTCAACTAAGAATGTAGAAGTCGACGATTTGGTGAAATTGATGCATCATTCCAGTGGCTAAGCAGAAATGATCTTCACAATTGGAAGGTTGGATCGAAGTTATTGCCAGATTAGATTTGTGAAATCCAGCCCTAACCTTGACCCGAAAATCCTGTTTTTTGTAGGTTCGAAGACCCGAAGTGAAGGAAGAAGGCAACTATGGGCCATCTCAGTGCAAGACATGGAGTTCAATCCGGAACCCATGGAAATTGATGATGGTGTTCTATACTTGGAAACTTTGGTAGTGTTTGAGAAGAAACTACACCTTGATGAAGAAGAGATTAGTTGATGAACCTAAAGCCTAGTTGGGCATGATTTGAAGGCATTCCTCTATGCTAGGTGAGTCATTTGTTGAGTTGGGAGAAAGCCCACTTGAATTTGAAGAGGATTAGGCCTTGTTTTCCCTGTTTGGCCTTGCTGTCAAAGCTTGGTCGACTGCCTGGTCGACTGGGCCAATCGACCAGCTGCTGACAAAATCAGTGAAGATATTCTGTTTAGGGTTTTTGATGCTCTATTTAATAGGACTTTGTGTTTCTTAGCCTCTTTTGTTTCTAAAACCTCTAGAGAACGTGGAAGCCTCTCTCAAAGCCTCTCCTTGGTATTGTTGAAGGACTCTTGCAAGATCTCAAGTTCTTCATCTCTTATTCATCTTCAAGGTTAGTAATCTCTTAACTTTCTTTTGATTTACTCTTGTATTGATCTAATCCTATTGCTGTGATTATGAAGATGGTATTGCAACTTTGCAAACACCTTCTAGGATGTCCTGTTATGTCAGACCCTAATCGGAGGGGTATTGAGACCGAACGACCCATGGTAGCAATAGGGATTCATGGGCACTCAAGACCGGTAACAAATCCGTGATAGGACAGGAATCACATTGTGGGAGCCATTTGTTGGTAGGGTTGCATATGGATAGACTTGGGCTCACGGGCGCTCAAGACCGGTAACCAACCTGTGAGGGGATGTGAGAGCTTCCCGTTTACCATATGTGGATAACCAATAGGGTTGATGAGTCCGTAGTCAGGGACTATGAGGACTCTAGTGTGAAGGATACTAGAAAGGATCGCCAGGGGCGAGGAATGGATGTATATGGACCTGACTTGATATAACTAAGTAGGAGACTTGCATTTGGCTAGTCTTTGACACTAACATGCGCCAGTACTTAGACCAATGGTGATGTGAGAGAGCGGTGACTTAAACCTCCAGCCATGGAATGTCCCGAGGGATGCCGGACCCACTACCAAAAGGCGTTGTGTGATGAGACCTTCCTAAAGTACGGTGCTATGACTTAAAGCATGTCTGCCAATAGAAACCAGCATACATAGAGTTAGAATCATAATACATCATGTGTTTCATATCATATAGCATCTTACGTTGCTTTGAATTCCTCGCTATTTATGTTTTTATGGATTAACTACCTTCTTGGGTTTCATTGAAACTCACTCCTTTTTTGTACAATATCTTTTGTTAGATTACTCTCAGTCTTGATGACTATGAAGGTCAATATGAGGAAGCGCAAACTGAAGAGGCATGCTTCACGCAAGGTGCTGGCAACCATGAGGATTACATTGAGGATTCCTCAAGTGGTCTTACTTGTTACCAGGATTAGCCCTACATTGGAGTAGGAACGTCTGAGCGTCATTGATGAAGTCTATGTTTATGAAGACGTTCTCTATAAAGTAGAATAGACTTTAGTTTAGTTTTTTATATCTTTCTTTATTATCTTAGAACCATATGTAATCTTTCTTTTGACTTGCGATCTACTTTCCGTTGTTTGTGGAGTGAGATTCCGCCTCACTTTACTTATTGATTTAGACATTTTGATTGTCTTTCATACTCTGATGATATGTGATTTATTCTTTCCTTATTTGAATATTTTGTTTATCTTTTGCACATTGATTATTTATGTTCATGATTATGTTATTGCCTATGTGAGAGGTTGATTACCTTGATACTTGATCTTCGGGGCTGTGGATCACACACTCGGGTATGCCAGGTAAGGTACTGGCTGGGTGGATGTGACAGGATTTATAATGAACTCAGCTGGTCAAAGGATGAGCTTGGAAGTTTATAATGAGCTCAATAGGTTGGAAGATGAGCTCAAAATTTATGATGAACTCTCCCAACTAAAGGATGAACTCAGCGTTTGAATAATTTCTCTTGACTAGAGATGAGCTCAAATACTGAAGAATTCTCACAGCTCAAGTCAAATGAAGAGACAATTTGAGACTGATCAGACAAAGGCACTTTTAAGAAGGCCAGAGAAATAACTTAAACCTCCTGACTAAAGTTTCTTTTTTATTTCAACATGGTCAGCAAGCTTGGGGGCTCTTGTTGTGAATAAATTACCCAAGACCCAGTTTGTACTGGATGGACTAGTCTTAACCATTGGTCTGAACCAAATACAGGATCAACCAGAAAGGCATACAAAGATCTGATCTTAACTATCAGTTCTATAACACTTAATCGATAGCTAAGAGAAGGTAGAGTCAAAAAGAGGAATCTGTAAATGGGGCTGAAGCGTATACAGAAGGTAAGACATTCAAATTCACTTAAAAGCTACATGCATCTTCCTGCCCTGAAACATTCAAATAATTCTTAAGCTCTTAGGAGCTCTACAACCCTAATCCTTCGACACTCACTGACTTGACCGTAAGAGATAGAGCGCCAATCCAGCTGATCAACTCCATTTCTAACAATTCTCCTTTAGCTTTGCAGGTAAGAGTGGATTTAGATCCAAATCAAACTAGATCTGAAGAGTTTGGTGCGATTTGTGGTTCATAACCACCCCTGGCAAATTCTGCACCAACACTGATCATGATCCATTCAAAGATCCAGGCAGCTCTTGTGGAAAATAACAAGGCCTTTTTTCTTTTCTCCTGCCACATGTGAGTGAAGTTTGAAGATAAGGGTAAAAGTGATACTTACCATGTCACATCCTCCCAGCCGGTACCCTATCTGGCATACCCGAGAGTGTGATCCACAGCCCGAAGATCAGGTATCGAGTAATCAACCTCCCACATAAACAATAACATAATCATGAACAATAATAATAAAAGTGCGGAAGATAAACCATAGATCCAGGTAAGGAAAGAATGAATCATATATAAATCAGAGTACTAGATATAATCAGAGTGTCTAAAACAGATAAGTAAAGTGAGGCAAAATCCCACTCTACAACCAGCGGAAAAGTAGTTCTAAAAGAGAATAAGCAAGACAGAATCTAATCCCAGAGGTACAATGGGTAACTAAATTGTTCTCCACTTTATAGACAACATCCCTATAAGTATAAATCTCATAAACAGCACAAGGACGCTTCCACTCAATGGTCGGACTAAGCATCGTACGGAGCATAACCACTCGCGGGATCTTCAGTGTAATTGTTGTAACCGCAATCACCTTCCTGGAGGTATGCCTCTTCTCCTTGCGCTTCTTCATAGGGGCCGTCATAATATTCAGTACCTGTAGAATAGTCTAACAAACATTGTAAGAAACTCAGTAAGGCAGTTAAATCCATAATAACATAAATGGCAGGATTTCAGAGCAATCATAAATGCAATATGGTATGAGACAAACAATGAATGTATGAATCTAACTCTATATATGCTGGTCTCTATTGGCAGACATGCTTTAAGTCATATCATCACATATATGGTAACTTCATATATGGAAAGAAATCAATAATTACAATCACTTTGTATATAATTGGTAAGTAAATCATACATGAGTCAATTCAATATAAATAAGTAATGCTACTGATATCAAGACAGTACCACAGTAGTATAACATTATAAAAATCTAATTAAAGAAATAACTTAACAAGATTCAAATATAGAAACCGAGATATGCAATTTATGTTGTTAAAGAAGTAACCATCCTTACCTTTTATAACTCGCAAAGGAATCCTAAGAAATCAAGTAAGATCTTGGCAAACTTGAGAAGAAGGTCCTAAACAAGTATATACAACATATTAGGAAAGATCCCTAACAGAAAAGATACCAAAACATCCAACACAGACCAATTATGGAGTTGCTGTACTCATTGGTCGAGTGGATTGGTCGACTGGTCCGATCGACCAATCAGTCGACCAATGCAGACAGTAGCCTAAAAAAACAGAGTTTTAAGATATAAAATCCGAATTTGGTGGTTCAAAAGGGTACTAATCAAGGGGTAAACCACATCAGTAGTATCCTAACATATAGGGGACCTCAAAACACTAATCGAATCAAGCCATCAAGATCCAAATTAGGAAACAAAAAGTTACCATAATTAGATCAATCATGGATCTTGAAGAATTCAAGATAGAAATCAAAGACAAGAACAATAGGAGAATGAATCATTGATTCGGGTAAAGGTATCATGAAAAGCATACTTAGATCTTCAAGAAAATAGGCTTAAAAGCATAAATCTAAATAAGGAAACAAAACCTACCATATATGTAACTATCATGACTCATGAAGAAAACATGGTATGGTAGAAGAGAAACAACTAGAGATTGATAGATCATGGATCATGAAAAGAAAACACAGCAATTGACTACTAACATGATCAATATAGAAGATCCAAGGAGATCAGAATTCAAATCAGAAGTTAAACAAAGACTAGATCATGGTTTGATCATGATTCCTTCAAAAGCTTGCAATGAACATGGTTAAGATCATTGTTTTAGCCATTAATCCTTAGGATGATCATGAGAGACAAGTCCAGAGATGTTTGCAACAGAGAATGCAGCATCTCCTCTACCGTCTCAACTCAAAAAGGAAAGAAAAACAGAGATGGAGGAGAAGAAGAGAGTGTAGACATACCTTTGATGCAAAAGGAAGAGTTTTGACGAAGATCCGTCAAGAAAATACCCAAGGATGCAAGGGAGATGACTTGCAGAGGTCTTTGGTTCGTTCCAAAGAGTTTGGAGGCAGCAAATACGAAGTAGACTCGAGATTGGACTTAAATAGAGCAAGCAAGACCTAATTGCCAAAGACAGCACCCATTGGTCGAGTGGATTGGTCGACTGGTCCAGTCGACCAATGCAGACAGCAATTCCAAAACAGGGAATTGAAGACCCAGGTCAAATCCAATCCTAAAGGGGTTTTGCACACATGTCAAGTGACTTACCTAATAGGTAGAAATGCCTTCAAACCATGATAGAGAGCACTCCAAGTCCATCAACTAATCCGATCTTCATCAAGATTCAGTTTCCATAAATAGAACTTCATCATCAACTCTCATGGATTTAAAGCCAGACACCAAGTCCTCCACTGAGATGGCCCAAAGCTGACTTCTTACTTTACTTCGGGTCACTGGACCTACAAATAACAAGGTTTCCGGGTCAAGGTTAGGGCTGGGTTTTACATACCATGTTTTTTTATAAATGAAAGTAGCATCCTTTTTTCGATTTCTTAATTTTAATAAAGGAGAAAATAGTCATTATACATTTAATTTTACCAGCCACTTAACACCGTTATAAGTGAAAGGGGAAACAGAAATTCCATAAAGAATAAGGTTTAATTACTAATGGATCTATAATATAGGGGCAACAATAATTAACCTAATTTTTTTTTAGAGTAAATAGTCATTTGTATTAAAAACAAAAAATATTTCCAACTTTACACACAAACAAAGGTGTAGGGGATCTCTCTCAAGCACACAATTCCGCAACAACAGTTGCCCCCAGTACACCCTACCTCACTAGAACCTCAAGAAGAAAACCTATGAACACAAGATAAGATTAAAATCGAAAGCGACGCACAAACTTATCACGACAATTACAAGTTTAGTACATAAAAGAAAAAAAGAAATAAAAATACGTAAAGAAGTACGGTGCTATGACTTAAAGCATGTCTGCCAATAGAAACCAGCATACATAGAGTTAGAATCATAATACATCATGTGTTTCATATCATATAGCATCTTACGTTGCTTTGAATTCCTGCTATTTATGTTTTTATGGATTAACTACCTTATTGGGTTTCATTGAAACTCACTCCTTTTTGTACAATATCTTTTGTTAGATTACTCTACAGGTACTGATGACTATGAAGATCAATATGAGGAAGCGCAAACTGAAGAGGCATGCTTCACGCAAGGTGCTGGCAGCCATGAGGATTACATTGAGGATTCCTCAAGTGGTCTTACTTGTTACCAGGATTAGCCCTACATTGGAGTAGGAACGTCTGAGCGTCATTGATGAAGTCTATGTTTATGAAGACGTTCTCTATAAAGTAGAATAGACTTTAGTTTAGTTTGTTATATCTTTCTTTATTATCTTAGAACCATATGTAATCTTTCTTTTGACTTGCGATCTACTTTCCGTTGTTTGTGGAGTGAGATTCCGCCTCACTTTACTTATTGATTTAGACATTTTGATTGTCTTTCATACTCTGATGATATGTGATTTATTCTTTCCTTATTTGGATCTTTTGTTTATCTTTTGCACATTGATTATTTATGTTCATGATTATGTTATTGTCTATGTGGGAGGTTGATTACCTTGATATTTGATCTTCAGGGCTGTGGATCACACACTCGGGTATGCCAGGTAAGGTACTGGCTGGGTGAATGTGACAGGATTTCTAAAGAACTCAGCTGGTCAAAGGATGAGCTTGGAAGTTTCTAATGAGCTCAAAATTTCTGATGAACTCTCCCAACTAAAGGATGAACTCAGCGTTTGAATAATTTCTCTTGACTAGAGATGAGCTCAAATACTGAAGAATTCTCACAGCTCAAGTCAAATGAAGAGACAATTTGAGGCTGATCAGACAAAGGCACTTTTAAGAAGGCCAGAGAAATAACTTAAACCTCCTGACTAAAGTTTCTTTTTTATTTCAACATGTTCAGCAAGCTTGGGGGCTCTTGTTGTGAATAAATTACCCAAGACCCAGTTTGTACTGGATGGACTAGTCTTAACCATTGGTTTGAACCAAATACAGGATCAACCAGAAAGGCATACAAAGATCTGATCTTAACTATCAGTTCTATAACACTTAATCAATGGCTAAGAGAAGGTAGAGTCAAAAAGAGGAATCTATAAATGGGGCTGAAGCGTATACAGAAGGTAAGACATTCAAATTCACTAAAAAGCTACATGCATCTTCCCGCCCTGAAACATTCAAATAATTCTTAAGCTCTTAGGAGCTCTACAACCCTAATCCTTCGACACTCACTGACTTGACCGTCGAGATAGAGCACCAATCCAGCTGATCGACTCCATTTCTAACAATTCTCCTTTAGCTTTGCAGGTAAGAGTGGATTTAGATCCAAATCAAACTAGATCTGAAGAGTTTGGTGCGATTTGTGGTTCATAACCACCCCTGGCAAATTCTGCACCAACACTGATCATGATCCATTCAAAGATCCAGGCAGCTCTTGTGGAAAATAACAAGGGCCTTTTTTCTTTTCTCCTGCCACATGTGAGTGAAGTTTGAAGATAAGGGAAAAAGTGATACTTAACATGTTTTTTTATAAATGAGAGTAGCATCCTTTTTTCGATTTCTTAATTTTAATAAAGGAGAAAATAGTCATTATACATTTAATTTTACCAGCCACTTAACACCGTTAGAAGTGAAAGGGGAAACCTAAATTTCATAAAGAATAAGGTTTAATTACTAATGGAGCTTTAATATAGGGGCAACAATAATTAACCTAATTTTTTTTAGAGTAAATGGTCATTTGTATTAAAAACAAAAAATATTTACAACTTTACACACAAACAAAGGTGTAGAGGATCCCTCTCAAGCACACAATTCCGCAACAACAGTTGCCCCCAGTACACCCTACCTCACTAGAACCTCAAGAAGAAAACCTATCAACACAAGATAAGATTAAAATCGAAAGCGACGCACAAACTTATCACAACAATTACAAGTTTAGTACATAAAAGAAAAAAAGAAATAAAAATAAAACCGGATCAAAACTAATTCCCAATATAGATTATCATGAAGGTTCCTTAAAAACTTGGTTTTCAGTTGAGTACGTTGGCCCTTTAGAACTTTTATCTGTGAGCTTAACATGGATTTTCTATTGAGATACTGACTTCATGTCTCCATTCATTTTCTTGTGCACATCTTCCTGCATTCTCTGATGTTGAGTCATATTCTTTTCCTTCACACACAAACACAAGTTAGTCATCATCAAAGATGTTCTATCAAATAAAATGTCAATAGCTACATGCCATAGTCATTTCTCACAAGAGTTGCATATGCTTAGGACCAAAGGTAGTCTTTAAATGGTGAACTCTGTACTGAAGGCTTTCCTACAAGCAGAGTCAAGGGGCAAACTTTCCTACAGAGCCTTACCCCAACAATTTTACAGGCTAACAAGACGTTAACATCATTTCTAAGAGAATATGCTCCTCTACGACGGATATGCCAACCTAATTTTAAGGCCATATATCGATTTGATTTTTTATTTTATTTTTTCTCCTTAGGCCTAACCACCCTCCATAAAAATGAAATGGTTTTGAATAAGTTACATGTCAAGGAACTGATATAGTCTTGACACAGAAGGGCCCAAATGAATGTCAAGGAACTGATATAGCCTTGACACAGAAGGGCCCAAATGAGGTGTAATATCGATCTCTTATGCTAAAACTTTCTCAGTTGCATTAGCTACAACTCTCTCTCTTTTTTTTCTTTTCTTTTTTCAGTAGGCATGAAGTTGTTATAAAAATACAAAAACAAAAATGGGAGTAAAAGTAATCACTTTCTAAGAAGATGTGGTTGCTCTGATGAAACTTTGCTTGATTGAGTGTAGCTTTCTTACAACATCACTCATGTTTAGACGTTCTTTTGGTAATTCCATCGAACACTGGAGTGCAACTTCAATCAGTAACGTTATGCAATGTTGCAATTCATCTAGTCCATGACTAGGATATTCAACAACGTTGACAGCTTCATCTTCAATCCTTTCACCATGATTTCCATTAGTTAGGAGTTTTGGATCTAAAATTCGCATCACTCCTGTAGGTAAAGCTGCCTTTGCAAAGTTGTGGAGATTAAATTCATCAGTGAAAATTTGATCTGTTGGCCTTTTTGCTGTACACATCTCCAATAAAAGAACACCAAAGCTAAACACATCTCCTTGCGTAGTTGCCTTTCCACCCATGCCATATTCTGAAATTTAGAAACACATCATTATTACCATGGAAATAGGATATTTTCTAGTGAAAAAGAAAAGAAAAAAAAATCTTTTTTTAAAACTTTGTGTACAGTATAATAAAAAATTAAAAGTCTGAAATAAGCAACCATGAATACAATAATAAAAGGTTTCTAGATGCATGGACATATCTTCAATTTGGGAATGAAAAATTTTCTGATTACATTAAATAAAACCAACTTAAATCCTTTTTTTTTTTTTTTGGTAAAAACCAACCTAAATCCAGTTCAATTAGATATTACGATTTATGTGGCCATTGCATAACCAATTCCTAATTGAATTGAATACAAATAAAACCAGTCAGCTTTAATTAAGATAGAGAAGTTTGTAGATATACTCCATCGACTATGCCAACCAGGATATGAAAATTTAACAATAATTGAACTAATAACATGATTCTTAAAAGCCTAGTCCGGATCCCTTTTCTAAATCATCAATCAAAATTTTCCCAATATACTACAATAGATTATGATTCATATTAGATGAGAATTGCTCAGCACTGGACATCTACACTACAATAACAAAAATAATAATATATTGATAACTCAAAATAAAATCAATTGTAATTTAAATGTTACCTGGAGCAACGTAGCCGATAGACCCTTTTATCCCAATGGTACTAGTTTGACTGTGGGATGAATTATCATCAGGATCCAAAAGTAGCTTTGCCAAACCAAAATCACTGACATGTGCAATCATATCACTATCGAGTAAAATATTGTTTGGCTTCAAATCACAATGAACAATTGGTTCATAACAGTGGTGATGAAAGTAATCCAATGCAGATGCCACATCAATTGCAATGTTTAATCTCTGAAGAAAGCTTAAACTTTTCAAATGATTATAAGCCTCCATTGGGTGCAGCCAATCACACAAACTTCCATTTGGCATGAACTCATAAATAAGGGCTTTAAAATCATTGCCTTTTGAATCAAGACTTGAACAAGAAGTCAAAATCTTCACAAGATTTCGATGTTGAATGTTTCTTAATGCTTCGCATTCAGCCATAAAACTCTTGTAAGCTCTTGGGTTTTGAAGGTTGAGTACCTTGATTGCTACAATTCTTTCATCCTTGATGATCCCTTTGTACACTGTACCAAAACTACCCGAACCTATAAAATTAGTTGAAGAAAATCCTCCAGTAGCTTGGAAGAGCTCTTTGTAAGAAACCTTTAAGAGCTTATCACCTATTGATGGTGTGGCTGGAGTTTTACTTCTTGATTTTCTTGAGCAATAACGAATAAGAAGGGCAGATATCAAAAGAAAGCCAAGAACCACACCAATTACTATAAAGATTATTTTGCAAGCTTGGGACTTTTCTCGTCTTGTTGGTTCATGGTTTGTGCATGGAGGCAATTCTAACTCTGCTATTCCCCCGCAAAGCTTGTCATTTCCATTCACCGAAATTGCACTTGCATTTCCAAATATTCCCTTTGTTGGTACCTTCCCCTCAAGATTATTGAAGGACAAGTTCAAACTTTGTAGTACTAATAGCTTCTCCAGATCTATTGGGATTTGCCCTGATAAATTGTTGTGTGAGAGGTCTAAATCTTGAAGGCCCTTCAAAAGAATCAATGATTGAGGTATGGTTCCATCAAAGAAATTACCTTCCATATGAAGATATTCTAAACTACTACATTCACCAATGGAGGAAGGGATCTCTCCAGATAGTTTGTTGTTGGAGATATTTAATAGAGAGAGACTTTTTATATTGCCAATTTCCGCCGGTAGGGAACCAACAAAAGAATTGTGCGCTAAATCGACAGATATTGACAAAGAAGAAATAAGAAAGAGTTGCTTAGGTATTAGGCCCTGGAGGTTATTAAAGTAAAGAGTTAGGTCCTGTAAATGTTGACAATTTCCAATACTAGATGGGATACTTGCATTCAAGTTGTTCTCTTCTAAATGGAGTGCATACAAAAGAGTAAGATTGCCTATAGATGAAGGAATTGGTCCAGAAAGTCTATTTGAACCCAAGTACAATGCTTGAAGGTTTGGAAATTTCCCTATACTGGATGGTATATTGCCTTCAAAAAAGTTACCCTCCATTGATAGTAAGGTTAAGTTGACAAGGTTCTCAATACTAGCAGGGATGACTCCAGAGATTTGGTTCTCTTGTATTAGTAGGTATAAGAGTTGTGTTGAAAGATTAGCTTTAAAGTTGGGTAGTGGACCCTTAAAACCATTATCAGTCAAGGTCAATAGTTGTAAATGTGTACAATTAACCAAAGAGTTTACAAATTCTAGATCATGATGTTTCCCTGTGCCACATTGATTTCCAGCAATAGAAAACCATTGAAGGTTTTGAAGATTTCCAAGGTTTTCAGGGACTGGTCCAGAAAAATTGTTCCAACCAAGATCAATTTTTTCAACTGTTGAAATATTGGATATGGAATTTGGAATGTTCCCTGAAAATAAGTTTTCTCCAATTGCTATTCCTCTAAGATTTGGAAGAGTAAGGCCTATGTCGTGTGGAAGGTTCCCATGTAGTTGGTTTAGTGAGAGAGAAATAATTTCAAGAGATGAGAGATTGAAAATTGAGAGAGGAAACACACCAGATAGGGTGTTCTCATGAAGTGATAGAAATTTTAGATTTTTTAATTGACCAACTGATTCTGGAATGCTCCCTTGCAGTCTATTTGCACCCAAAGAAATACGTCGGATGGAGGAACTATTCCCCAAAGAAGCCGGTATATGTCCAGTTAAGCCGTTATGATAAATAACAATT
This sequence comes from Hakea prostrata, assembly GCF_041222555.1. NCBI lineage: Eukaryota > Viridiplantae > Streptophyta > Magnoliopsida > Proteales > Proteaceae > Hakea > Hakea prostrata. The sequence continues at coordinate 23,243,667 of NC_142609.1, read as the reverse complement.
GTCTCCAACTTTGACAAAGCCATAAGCTCACCCATGATGCTTCCAACAAGATTGTTATACGATAAGTTGATTTCCCTTAGAACAGTGCAGTTTGCTAAGCTGACAGGTAGTTCTCCTTCCAAAGTGTTGTTCGCAGCATCAATGTATTGTAACCTGTTTAGATTACCAATTTCTTGGGGGATTTCACCAAAGAAGCTATTGTTTCTAATGTTCAGTAGATGTAGAAAAGTAAGATTTCCTATGCAAGGAGAGATGTTACCTCCCAAGCCCTTCCCTTGTAAATCCAAGCTAGTAACCCGTTGTTGATGACGACGGCTACATATTATCCCTACCCAGTTGCAGAAATGAGTGGAATCATTCCAAGAACTTAGTGCTTCATAAGGATCATCAATTTGTTTCTTCAACTCCAACAAGGCAAGTAGATCTGTCTCGTTCCCGGTGATTCTTCTACTGTTGGTGACTGATTGTAGCATCATCAATGAGCTCCCAAATATGAAAATGAAAACCAAAAGAAGCTGATGAAGTGCCATTAAAATGAAATTCTGGAAACTCTACGATTATGAGGTATGGTATAACTGCTCAGTTAATGTTGGTTGTGAAAGAATTTAAAGAACGCATGCACTAAGGACTCCACCACCAAATGGTAGACCTTAGAAGTCAATGTATTTCATCTTATCATTAATCTTGACCTTTATTTGAGTGGTAAACCATAATGGTAGATTTAGAAATTCTTTTTGTTGATCATTCAATTCATAGAACCTTTTTATTGAAAAGACACGTATAACTTGTTTCTACTAGTACCCTTCCTTCAAGACATGAAACTATACATGGAAAGTATTAGAACCTCTCTACCTAATCTGACCTGAGCATCGGAGGCAGCATCTTACCGATTACCATGCACGATCAGTCCTCCATGTTTTCTAAGCAGGATCAGATCCAATGTTAACCCCAGGTTGGTACGCAATCTAACTTAGCAATCCAACCGGCCAGTTAATTAGTTAAATTCAGCAACCAAACTTACAATAGATGATGGATGCTAGAACCCCATTGTGTTACCTGTTTGTTTCCCGTCTTCTTCCATTGGAATATTGCATTGTAGATTCATAATGAATTCCAAAAGAATCCATATAAAACACAATATCAATCTTAAAATTTTATTTTTTTTTTCTCTTTTTTCTTTTAGAAGGCTTGAGCCCATGATAGCTCGGAGTCTGTCTATGCATGCTCTGCTCAGCCTTCCATGGTGGATGGAGAACTCAAGAAAACCATAGTTGAGCTGGTCTTCTCATACATGATTACATGTTGACAATGACTTGACTGACTTGACCAAGTCAACTTATCAACCTAGTGCTCAAATGATGACTCACGAGTCAATTTCAACCACTAAGCTTACTCTCGAGAAAACTTTTCCAAGGTGAGAAGTAGTTTTTTCAGTGGAAAATTATTAGCACCACCCTAAACCCTTAATGCTAACATCACTTCAAAAGAAATAAAAACGTGAATAGAACTTTGTATCAATTAAAACATGACTGAGTCAATTAATCAACGCACTGCCCAAATAATGAGTCAATTTCAACCACGGTGAAAATTTTTCCAGGTGAGAAGTAGTTTTTTTATAGGAAAATTATTATCGCCACCCCTAAGCCCTTAATGTTAACATCACTTCAAAAGAAATAAAAACATGAATGGAACTTTGTATCAATTAAAACATGACTGAGTCCACTAATCAACGCAGTGCCAATCAAAAATCACGACTCACTCATGAGTCAATTTCAACCACTAAGAAAAATTTTCCCAGGTGAGAAGTAGTTTTTTCGGGGGGAAATTATTAGCGCCACCCGTAAACCCTTAATATTAAAATCACTTCAAAAGAAATAAAAATATAAATGGAACTTTGTATATGAACTTGCTATTTTTTTCGGAGACAAGATAGCCCTGTGAAATATTCCAATTAATTAAATAAAATCTAATTTTTAAAATTAATAAAACAATGCAATTGTAAATAGACTCATCCTAGGGCAATGCTACGTTACGACACATATTTCTTTGATCAATCTTTCAATAAGTCAATTTCATATTTATTTGGTTGTTTCTTTTGATTTCTTTGATATTTATTTGATTGTTTCTTTTAATTTAGAATGTATAACAAAATATTTCACAGATTTCTTTGACCAATTTTTTAGTAAGTTGATTTCGTATTTATTTGGTTGTTTCTTTTAATTTATAATGTATAACAAATATTTCATATAATTAGAAGAGCATTTTTTTATTTTAAAGAATTGATATTTTTTTTATTATAGGATGTGGGAACTATTACATATACCACAAGTAGACTGAAACCCGTGACCTCTTAAATAAGAGGTGCTGATATTACCAACTATCCATCCATGGTATTGGAAAGAGTATTGTTATTTAGACAAATTTAAAAATAAAAATAAAAAAAGTTAAATTTTTTGTAAAAAAAATATTAGTAATAGAGGTTCTCATCAATCATTATTATTTTGCTGGATCAAGATGATTGGCCCCCAAAAGAAAAAATATTATGAATGACCAGAAATTGCCCTTACATGACCAATTCTAAGGGATGCATTTGGTAATCGTCTTGGATAACAGTTATGGTGTTCTTTTATTTTCAAAAAAAAAAAAAAAAAAAAATGGGTGATACACGTTCACTAAAACAATTTATTCTTGAAGAAGAAACTACTGAGAAAAGTGACTTGAAAAACAATTTTCACAAAACACATAAGATATATTGATAAGCCTCTTGTATCACGAGTCTATACTCGAAAGCTTGGAAAGCAAATCCCTAAAATCTAGGGAAGGAAATGATTGGAAGATTTGAAGACTCCTATTGCATTCAGATTACCTTTTATGATTAGATTTGAAGAGTCCTATTGCATTTAGATTGCCTTTTACGATTAGAGTTGGGATGGTTCGGTTGATTAATACGGCAGGAAAGTAATTGCTATAAATATGGAAAGGAAGAGTAGGTTAGGCATGTTTTTGAGTTATTGGGAAAGTTTTGGTGAGAGCTATTGCTCTTGGGTAGTCATAGGATTCACCTACTGCTAGTAGTGTGTTTTGTTTCTCGTTCAACTTTTATTCAAAGTCCATTATTATTATTATCTTCTTGAGTTATTCCATCTTTGTTAAGTTACTTCATTCGGGTACTTAACAAATTGGTATCAGAGCCAAACGACTCCAGGGTAATGGTAAAAATCATAATGGAACAGAGGGTAGAGGGACTAGAAACCATGGTTAAAGAGATTCAAAGTCAAGTAGGGGCCTTAGCATATCAAATTGAAAAAGGGGAAAAAGCCAATGATGAATTCAGAGAGGAACTGCGATTTCTTTTCTCAAAAGGGAAATCAGCCGATATCCTAACAGCAACGACGCCTGAGGAAATGCCAGATGAGAGAATGGGTGAAATAGAAAAAATCGAGGGAATTTTTTCCTAGGCATCTCGACATGCCAATTTTTTTTGGAGATGACCCTATGGGATGGATCGCACGTGCTGAAAGATATTTCAATTTGAACAAATTAAGCGATGGAGCGAAACTTCGAACCGCAACTTTGTGTTTTGAGGGAGTTGCATTAGGGTGGATACGTTTTCGCGAGTTGCACCAACCATTACTATCATGGAAGACTTTGAAAGAAGCGTTGATCCAGCGTTTCAGTTCCGCACAAATGAAGACTCCACAAGAAGCATTGATCACCCATAAGCAGGTTGGGTCGTTCGCTGCTTACCGCGATGGATTTGAGGCGCTTACGGCTGCTGCCGGCGCTATAGAAGAAGAGTGGCTAAAGGGTGTTTTTGGCAATGAGGACGTTAGGGCAGAGGTAAAGGTATTTGGACCCACTACATTGGGCCAAATAATGGATCTGGCCCAAGCAGTAGAAGCAAAAAATGTGGCTGGGAGATTCAAGCAGAAACCTTATTGGGCCCAGCCCACTCCACCGACCCAAAATTCAGCCCAACGATATGTTCAATTGGGCCCAACTAGCATTAACTCAAAAGGTCCAACACCGAACCCAGGAACCGGAACCAACCAGGCGTTCAATTCCCTGGTTCGACCAACCCAAAAAGACCCATCGTCTTCTTCCTCTTCCCATCGTTCTCCAACAATGGCGACTTCAGGTTCTTACAGACGATCAAGGTGGCTTTCGCCGGAGGAAATCAAGGAAAAAATGGACAAGGGTGTTTGCTTCCAATGCGATGCTCCTTATACCAAAGGTCATCGTTGCCTTTTGAAGCAACTGAGGGTGCTACTACTCCACGATGCCGATGAACAGGATGTTGCAGCCACTACAAAAATGACCGACGGTAGCCCTGGACTTGATGAAATCGACCCTCTGGTCGAAACGGAACTTTCACACACCTCTTTGGTAGGAATCGACTCATCCCACACCTTGAAGTTGAGAGGGCAGATTTCCGATCACGATATCATCATGTTAGTCGACTGTGGTGCAACGCATAATTTCATTGCGTAGGAGCTGGTGGAGCCTTTCGATCTGGAAGTACAACAGAAGAGCTTTCAGGTAACGTTGGGAGATGGCATGATTCAACGCGGCACTGGAGTGTGTCGAAATACTCCGATCAACGTAGGTCGCGAGACTTTTATACAAGATTTTTACCCATTCCATTTGGACAACATTGACGCTATTTTGGGTGTCGAATGGTTACAAACGTTAGGGGAGGTGAGAAGTAACTGGCGTTCACGAACCATGACATTTGAGTGGCACAGGTGACCTGTAAAACTGCGTGGAGATCTGACTTTATTGAGATTGGAGACAACATTGAAAAGTGTGTTACAGTCCGTCCAGGCAGGAGGTGATGGATACTGGCTACACCCTCAACAGCCTAAATGCGAAGAGCTCAAAGTAAAAGAGAGTGCAGCAGTATCACATTTATTAAAAGAATTCGCACCGCTGTTCGAGGCACCCACAGGATTACCGCCACAGCGGAACCTACGGCTAGCCGAAGGAAGTACATCACCTAATGTCACATCCACCCAGCCGGTACCCTACCTGGCATACCCGAGTGTGTGATCCACAGCCCCAAAGATCAAGTATCGAGGTAATCAACCTCCCACATAGATAATAACATAATCATGAACATAAATAATCAATGTGCAAAAGATAAACAAAAGATCCAAATAAGGAAATAATAAATCACATATCATTAGAGTATGAAAGACAACCAAAATGTCTAGATCAATAAGTAAAGTGAGGCGAAATCCCACTCTACAATCAGCAGAAAGTAGATCGCAAGTCAAAAGAAAGATTACATCTGGTTCTAAGATAAGAAAGAAAGATATAACAAACTAAACTAAAGTATATTCTATCTTATAAAGAATGTCTTCATAAACATAGACTTCATCAATAACGCTCAGACGTTCCCACTCCACAGTAGGGCTAATCCTGGTAACAAGTAAGACCACTTGAGGAATCCTCAATGTAATCTTCATGGTTGCCAGCACCTTGCGTGAAGTACGCCTCTTCAGTCTGCACTTCCTCGTACTGACCTTCGTAGTCATCAGTACCTGTAGAGTAGTCTAACAAAAGATATTGTACAAAAAAAAAAGGAGTGAGTTTCAATGAAACCCAATAAGGTAGTTAATCCATAACAACATAAATAGCAGGAATTTAAAGCAACGTAAAATGCTATATGACATGAAACACACGATGCATTATGATTCTAACTTTATGTATGCTAGTCTCTATTGGTAGACATGCTTTAAGTCATAGCACCGTACTTCTTTAGGAAGGTCTCATCACACAACTCCTTTTGGTAGTGGGTCCGGCATCCCTCAGGACATTCCATGGCTGGGGGTTAAGTCACCACTCTCTCACATCACCATTGGTCTAAGTACTGGCGCATGTCAGGGTCAAAGCCTATCCAAATGCAAGTCTCCTACTTAGTTACATCAAGTCAGATCCAGATACGTCCATTCCTTGCCCCTAGCGATCCTTTCCGGCATCCTTCACACTAGAGTCCTCATAGTCCCTGACTACGGACTCATCAACCCTATTGGTTATCCACATATGGTAAACGGGAAGCTCTCACGTCCCCTCACGGATTGGTTATCAGTCTTGAGCGCCCGTGAGCCCAAGTCTATCCATATGCAACCCTACCAACAAATGGCCCCCACAATGTGATTCCTGTCCTCTCACTGATTGGTTACCGGTCTTGAGCGCTCATGAATCCCCATTGCTACCACGGGTCGTTCGGTCTCAATACCCCTCCAATTAGGGTCTGACATAACGGGACATCCTAGCCAAACACTACTAGACAACCCTAAATATGTCATCCAACAGTTTAAGAAGGCGTCCAAAGGTCATCTCCAGAAACATCCCATAATATTCCCGTAGTTGTCCAAGGACAGAAGTGTCAAAAGGACACCTCTCCTTTCCAAACCATACTTAATCATTCACAAACATAAATCCATCATGTCACATATATGGTAAGTTCTTATATGGAAAGAAATCGATAACAACATACAACTTGCAGATAATTGGTAAGTAAATCAATTGAAATAATCAAGTAATGCTACTGTAATTCAAAGTATTTGCATCAGTAGTATATAGTGTAAGAATCTAATTAAGGAAATAAATCAAGGATTTAAATATAGAAACTAGAACATGCAATCTATGTAGTTAAGGAAATAACCATCCTTACCTTATATAACTCGCAAAGGATCTTAGGGAATCAAGTAAGACCTTGACTAAACTTGGAAAGAGAGTCCTAAACAAGTATATATAATATATTAGGAAAGATACCTAGAAGGAAGAAACCAAATCATCCAAAATAGACTAAATATGAGGTTGCTGTACTCATTGGTCGATTGATTGGTCTACTGCCTCAGTCGACCAATGAGTCGGCCAACAGAGACAGTGGCCTTCAAAATCAGAGATTTTAGAATATAAAACCGAATTTGGTGGTTCAAAAGGGTACCAAACAAGGGGGAAACTACAATGACAGTATACTAGTATATAGAGGATTTCAAAACTCTAATCATATCAAGTCTTCAAGTTACAAATTAGGAAACAAAAAGTTTCCATAATTAGATTAATCATGGTTCTTGAAGAATTCATTGTAAAAATCATGGACAAGAAACAATAGGATGATGGATCACTAATGTGGAAATCATGAAAAGCATGCATAGATCTTCAAGAAAAATAGATCTAAGACTGAAGAAATCAATCTAAATAAGTAAATAGAATGAATACAAGTTTTCCTTCAAAAGCGAGTGATGATCTTGATGAAGATCATCCACCAAGCTTTAGATCCTTAGGAAAATAGAGGGAATGAGTAAAGAGATAGTTGCAACAGAGATACAACATCATCTCTACTGTTCCTCAATCAGAAAAGTAATGGAGAATCAAAGATGAAATATAGAAAAGAATGATCACATACCTTTTTGTGTAAAAGCACGAGATTTGACGAAGATCTATCAAGAAAATCACCAAGGATGCAAGGGAGATGACTTGCAAAGGGCTCTGGTACATTCCAAAGAGTTTGAAGGTAGAAAATAAGAAGTAGACTCGAGATTGGACTTAAATAGAGCAAGCAAAGACGTAATCAACAAATCAGATCTCATTGGTCGATTGATTGGTTGACTGGCCCAGCCGACCAATCAGGACAGCAAGTCCAAAACAGGGAAATGAAGGCTCAGATCAAATCCAAAAATAAAGGGGTTTTGCACACACATTAAGTGACTTACCTAGTAGGTAGAAATGCCTTCGAACCAAGCCAGAGAGTACTCCAAGTCTATCAACTAATTCCATCTTCATCAGGGTGCAATTTCCATAAATAGAACACTGTCATCAACTCTCATGGATTCTAAGCCAGCCACCAAGTCTTCCACTGGGATGGCCCATAGCTGACTTCTTGCCTTACTTCGGGTTGTCAGACCTACAACAACAAGGTTTCCGGGTCGAGGTTAGGGCTGGGTTTCACACCTAATATTCGGCCCTATCGTTACCCACACTCTCAAAAGAACGAGGTTGAAAGGTTAGTACACAAAATGTTAACGGCAGGATTGATACGGCCTAGTATGAGTCCTTACTCCAGTCCAATATTGTTGGTCCGAAAGAAGGATGGAGGATGGAGATTCTGTGTGGATTATCGTGCCTTAAATAAACTCATGGTTCCTGACAAGTTCCCTATTCCTGCAATTGACGAACTATTGGATGAGTTAGGAGGAGCCACCGTGTTCACAAAACTTGATTTAAAAGCAGGCTACCACCAGATCAGAATGGCGAATGACGATGAAGAAAAGACGGCTTTTCATACCCATAATGGGCATTACGGCTTTTCGTACCCATAATGAGTTGTGATGCCTTTTGGGCTCTCGAATGCTCTTGCTACGTTCCAATCACTTATGAGTGAGGTATTTCGTGAACATTTAAAGCTATTTATTTTGGTGTTCTTTGACGATATTTTGGTGTATAGCAGGACCATGGACGACCATGTGGGTCATTTACGAACCACCTTTACACTCCTAACACAGCATTGCCTTGTTGTCAACAAAAAAAAAAAGATGTTTGGAGTGGCTACACTGGAGTACTTAGTGTGAAATCCAGCCCAAACCTAACCAGGACACCCTATTTGTTTTGAGATAAAGAAAGACTTGTTTGATGTTAGACCTTAATGTTAAACCTTGATTTCAATGTTATTATCTTTGAAAGCCTTAGGAGGTCATGTCCTACCTTTTCCTTAGGGTAGATCCAATGCCCCGAAGTGAAGGAAGAAGTCCTTGTGGGCCCTCTTTATGGAAGACATGGTGTTTGACCCGAAACCCATGGACATTGACGATGATGCCCCTTACTTGAGTACATTGTCAGTGTTTAGTGAAATTCTGCGCATCAAAGAGGGTTGAATTATTTGAAGTACAAAATGAACTCCCAAGCCCGATCTGAAGGTAGTTCTTGAAACTAGACTTCTTAATTGACTTGTAGGAGAAAACCCCACTCAATTTGACCTCGTAGCCCTCCGAATTCCTATTCGAAGTTGCTGAACTATTGCTGAGTTTTCTGCTGAACTTGTTTGGTCGATCCTCTTTGGTCGATCCCATCGACCAAGGTTGCCCAGATTTGAGTAAAAGATGCTTTTTGGAATATTCTCTCATCTATATATTCTAGCCTCGTGTTTTGAACCATATTACACTCATCTAAACCACTGAGAACTAGAGTGGAGCTTCCCAAGGCACTTTCTTGGTATTTGTGAAGGATTCTTGACCCCAATCATTGTCTCTCTTCTCTAATCATCATCTACAAGGTATGATTCATCACTCTTACTCTCTATTCTATTCTTTTCTATTCCTTTTCTTGTTGTTGCAACCTTGCAACCATCACTCCAAGTGTTCACTCTTGCTTAACCTATGATCCTCTCCCATTTCCATTGATGCTATGCTCTCATTTCAAGCCTTGCATATGCATTCCTTTGATTCTCTTCTTAACTTCATACATTCTTGTTCTAAACGGAGGTATCTAGTGTGTGATGTTTATGTTTATTACTAGCATATGATTCTAACCCAATTCCTATTAGTTCCCCTAGCTAATTCATACATTTCCAATGCAAATGCATTTGATTTCAAGCCATGCTTTGATTCTTGTCTATAGAACTTAGTAGTCAAATTTGAGGCTTTCTAATTAGACCTTTAGATTGTGTTAATTTCTTGATTAATAGTGTTCTTATACTGTTATTAATCATCCCTCCAAGTTTTGGATCGATCCGAGCCCCGGAAGACCGGTTTCGGACCAAAATCCCCAAAAATCCAATATGCAGCCTGAGACTGTCTTGGTCGATCACATCGACCAAGAGCATCGACCAAACATACTGCTGAATTGTATCCTCCGCCGTTTTGACTCGTTCGACCTCCAATTTCCCCGATTTCTTCTCTAATCTTTCATTTATGTTTGTCTAGGGCCTTATTGCCATCATTGGATCATTCTTGTGTAACCCTTGGATCATCATCATCACAGCTTAAGGTAAGGACGGTTATCGCCATAAACACATAGGCTATGTGATTATGTCTTGATGTTCATAACTTAGTGAATATAGTTTCTTTATTACTTTTGAATATCATAGAACTGTTGTATAAGCTTTAGAACAGTAATATTGTGTTTATATATATTCTTGTTATAATGATTAGTCGTTCTTGTTACTTATATATATGATGAATCATTACGATGTTATGACTTAACTTCTATTATGATGATGTATCATTTGTATATGGTATGATGGACTTGAGCATGTGATTGCTTAGGTATAATTTGGGATTGGGGAGTGTCCTATTAAAGCTTCTGTCCTTGGGCATCGGAGGGAATAGTATGGGATGTTCTCCGAAGGTGCCCATCGACACTTTTTCGGATTATTGGATGACATATATACGGCTTGTCTAGTGGTGTTTGGCTAGGATGTCCCTGTCATATCAAACCCGAATCGAAAGGGCATTGAGACCGAACAACCCGTGGTAGGGTATGGTTTGATGGGCACTCAAGACTAGTAACCAACCCGTGAGAGGACATAAACCATACTACGGATACCCGAAAGGGGCCATTTATTGGTAGGGTTGCAAATAGCTAGACTTGGGCTCACGGGCGCTCGAAGATCGGTGGGTCATATCCGTGAGAGCTTTCCGTCTACTATTTGTGGATGACCAATAGGGTTAGTGAGTCCAGTGGGTAATATCTGTGACTCTAGTGTAAATGATACAGGAAAGGATCCCGGGATGGGAAGAATGGACGTATTTGGATCTAACATGATATGACTAAGTAGATGACTTGCATTGGGCTAGGCTTTACCTTGACATGTGCCAATACTTAGACCAAATGGTGATGTGAGAGAGCGGTGACCGAAACCCCAACCATGGATTGTTCGAGAGGGATGCAGGACCCAATTACCCCGGTCGCTGAGTGACTGAGACTTACCTAAAGAAGTATTGTGCTATGACTTAAAGCATGTCTACCTTAGAGACTAGCATTCATAGAGTTAGAATCATACTTGCATCATGTGTTTCATATCATATTGCATCGTGTTATGGCTTGTATCATATGGCTTATGTTTTATGGAATAATTGCCTTGCTGAGTTCTTTTGAACTCACTCCTTTTTGCAACATCTTTTGTTAGACTCTATTGCAGGTACTACTACTATTGACTATGACAGTCAACACTCTGAAGACCAAGTGGATGACTCGTACCACACTGGTTATGGTGAACAAGTTGATAAAGACTAGTAGTCCGAGATTGAAACTTATCTGGAGCAGATCGGTTTTGCACTTGTGTGCTAGAGATGGGATATCGTCTCATTCCCTTTTTAACCTTTTATTTGATTCGTTGAACCGTAGTTTAGTTTGTTCCCTTGTCATTTTGGGAACCGATTGTAACCCTTAATTTAGTCGATCTACCTTCCGCTATTATTATAGGATGGGTTTCCCCCTCCTTTTCAAACTTTGACTATTTATCCTATTTGTATCATTTCCGCACTCTGGTGTTCTTTTGTGATCCTTCTGAGGTCCTTTATTGACTTGTATTATTATTTGTTCTTTCATTTGATTCTATTATTGTGCTAAGTGGCTATGATCGTTCCTAAACTTGATCAGCGGGACCGTGAATCACTCCCCTGGGTAATCCAGATAGGGTACCCCCTGGGTGGATGTGACACTTAGGGCACATCATATCTAAAGACGGAGTAGCGGCGGATCCACGGAAAATCAAGTGTATGGAGGAGTGGCCCCAGCCACAAAATCTTGAAGCCCTACAAGGATTTTTAGGGTTAACAGGGTATTACAGCAGATTTGTCAAAGACTATGGTAAGATTGCCGCTCCGCTCACTAATTTATTAAAGAAAGATGTGTTTCAGTGGAGTGATGACGCAACAAAGGCGTTTAACACCCTGAAGACAACCATGACGACCGTTCCGGTGTTAGTTATGCCCGATTTTGCAAAGGAGTTTTGGGTGGAGACAAATGCTTCCGGTTTTGGGCTAGGTGCGGTTTTGATGCAAGATGGCCATCAATTGCTTATTGGAGTCAGGCGTTATCATCTCGAGCGCAAGCTAAATCCGTATATGAAAAAGAATTAATGGCAATTGTGCTTGCTATCCAGAAATGGTGTTACTACTTGATGGGGAGGCATTTCAAAGTACGAACTGATCAAAAAAGCCTGAAATATTTGTTGGATCAGCGTATTGTGCCTACGGATCAACAGAAGTGGGTCATGAAGTTGTTGGGATTTGATTTTGAAATTCTGTATCGTCCGGGCAGCTAGAACAAAGCCGCCGACGCTCTTTCGCGACAGTCAGCGGGTGATAGGCAGATTTCCGCCCTAATAGCAGCAAACTAGCAGGAAAGTGAGGGTTTAGACGCAGCAGTACACACCTCAAACCGTTACCAGAAGATCATTCAGGCCTTGATGAAGGGATCCCAGGACTACCCCAACTATCAGCTTCAACAGGGCACCTTACTCTATAAGAACCAGTTAGTCATCCCCGACTTCACCATTAATTCCCAAATTACTTTTGGAGTGTCATTCTACCCCATTCGGTGGGCATTCAGGGTTTTTGAGAACCTACAGGCGATTAGCAACTGTGGTATACTGGTTAGGAATGAAGGCTACTGTCCGCGATTTTGTGGCTAGTTGTGATGCTTGTCAGCGCAGTAAATATCAAGCCATGAAACCCGCCGGACTCCTTCAACCACTGCCAATTCCAGATCGCATTTGGGAGGACATTAGCATGGATTTTATTGGTGGGTTACCTAGCACTAAGGGTGGAGATATCGTGCTTGTTGTAGTTGACCGGCTATCCAAGTACGCTCACTTCATTGCTCTTTCACACCCTTATTCCGCCAAGGATGTGGCTACCTCGTTCGGCAAGGAGGTTATCCACTGGCATGGGTTCCCTCGAACCATTGTCTCTGACCGAGATCGCATCTTCCTTAGTAATTTTTGGATGGAGCTTTTCAAATTGGCGGGCACCAACCTCAAGTTCAGCAGTGCCTACCATCCTCAAATGGATGGTCAAACGGAGGTGGTAACTTGCAGCCTTGAGATTTATCTACGATGCTTCTGCGCTCACCAACCGAAGGACTGAATTAATTGGTTGCCGTGGGCAGAATATTGGTACAATACGACATTTCATTCAGCCACTAAAATGACTCCCTTTCAGGTTGTGTATGGGTGAGACCCCCCCCCTTCTCTTCTGCGTTGGGAGGATGGTCGATCTAAAGTGGATGAGGTTGATGTGTTCCTTCGGGAGCGTAATCGAGTGTTGGATGACCTCAAAACAAATCTGCGAGTGGCCCAAGATCGGATGTGCACTTCCACGGATTCCAAGCGTAGGGAGGTGCATTATCAAGTGGGGGATGAAGTTTTTCTTAAGCTACAACCTAATCGCTTCCAGAAACTTGCCAAACGGCCCAATGAGAAATCCAGCCATCGCTTCTACGAGCCGTACCAGATCATTGAGCAGGTGGGACCAGTTGCCTATCGTCTACGTTTACTTGCTGATTCAAGGATCCACCCGGTGTTTCACGTCTCACGGTTGAAGTAAGCACTTGGGCAGCATATTACTCCGCAACCGCTTCCAACTTGTTTGCAGGGAAACGGCAAGTTGCAGCTCACACCCGAAGTCTTGCTCAACATTCGTTTCTCTACCCAAGGGATGCTAAAGGTTTTGATTCAATGGAAAGGACTGCCTCCTTGTGAAAATACTTGGGAAACTTATGATGAGATGCAGTCCCACTTTTTAGATTTTCACCTTGAGGACAAGGTGAAACTGTTGGAGGGGAGTATTGATAAGCCCTTGTATCACGAGTCTATACATGAAAGCTTGGAAAGCAAATCCCTAAAATCTAGGGAAGCAAATGATTGGAAGATTTGAAGAGTCCTATTGCATTCAAATTACCTTTTAGGATTAGATTTGAAGAGTCATATTGCATTCAGATTGCCTTTTACAATTAGAGTTGGGATGGTTCGGTTGATTAATATGGTAGGAAAGTAATTGCTATAAATATAGAAAGGAAGAGTAGGTTAGGCATATTTTTGAGTTATTGGGAAAGTTTGGGTGAGAGCTATTGCTCTTGGGTAGCCGTAGGATTCACCTACTACTAGTAGTGTGTTTTGTTTCTCATTCAACTTTTATTCAAAGTCCATTATTATTATTATCTTCTTGAGTTATTCCATCTTTGTTAAGTTGCTTCATTCGGGTACTTAACACATATCCTATGAGAAAACTAGAAACGTCATACAATAGTCCTGACAGTGAAGGTTTGTCAAGATCATCCTTACCCCATTTCTATTAGTGGACCCCCTTAGGTAATGTTTGGCATGATTTTCATTTTTTTTTTCTCCAAACAAATAGAAATGGTAGGTTTGGTATGATTTATACAACAAAAAGGTTGAAAAAAGATCAAAAGTCAAAAACAGGTCTCAACCTCTTTTTTATTTTCCTATGAAAATAGCTCTCATTTTTTTTTTGAAATAGTTCTTAAAACATGCGACAACGGTAATAAGTGAGGTTAAAACGGTAAATTCAATTTCTTCTATAAAACCCAAGTAAAAACACCTTGCCAAAATTTGGACAGAATTCTCGCTGTTTCGAGGAGGGGTGAAATAAAACAGTGGGTGATAGGTATATATCCCAAAAGTCGCGGAACTCACCGATTTTTCAGTGAACTGGTGAAATACAAGCAAAAGTCGTTGATACTTCACCGTAGTCGCCAGAATTTGTAGTCCTTTGTTTCTCTATTTGTGGTGGCTATCATTGTCGATGGGGGTGGAATGGGTGTTGCAACGGCGCGGCTTGAGGACGAAATTCAAAATAGTGAATGAGGATTATGGAATGCTGATTCGACTAAGAATGTAGAAGTCAACGATTTGGTGAAATTGATGCATCGTTCTAGTGGCTAAGTAGAAACGGTCTTCACAATTTGAAGGTTGGATTGAGGTTATTGCCGGATTGGATCCGATTGGCATCGTTTGAACTTCAAACTCATTAACAAACTGGCAAAGAAAGCAAAGTGAGTTTGATGATCTGATCTAAAATCGCCTCTGGCGGATATCCTTAAGGTTCAAACTTTCTGCAAATAACACTCGTCATTTTCGGTATTCGCATAGTTGCAGACTTGCACTTGCAGGTGATATTTTATAAATTTTTTATGCATAATTTCAATGAAAATGATTGATATTTCTTGTGCCAAGGGACTCTAACAACTTAGTTAATGGACACATAATTTACAGTAAGGATGAAGCATGGTGTGGAGACCTTTGATGAACTTTTTTTTTTCTTTTCTTTTTTTTTATTTCTGAATTAATCTCCGTAGGGGCCAAGGGTCGAGAAATGGTAAAATATCAGACGAACTTACAGTGAAGTACATCGATTTGCCAATTTTGCCAAGGTGCAAACTAGTAAATTTCGCCAAAAGTTCGTACCTTCATAAAACTCTCATTATCTTCCCTCTTTATTCCTCTATAAACCCCTTTATCTCCATTGCTCTACCTAATCTACACAAAGTTAATTTATAAAAAGATATACCAAACCTAGTTTTTAATAAAAATCTAAACTACTTTACTAATTGATTACCAAACGTTTTTCGTATTTTGATCCAAAATAATTTTTTCTACTGATTTCTAAAAAATAGGTAAAAATTAAAAATTAAAATCATGTCAAAAGAGCGCTTTGGCTCTCTCAGCAAACACCTTTGCTCACAAGCTAGATTATTCAAATTATGAATCCAATTGAAAAATATTTCGAGAACAACTTTATCACAAACAAATAACAGCTTCACAACATGGGAGCACGTAAAAACGATTTTGCACAGGAACTGGTATTTCAAAACAGAAATGCTATTAAATGCATACAAAATGAACATTATTGTTAAATCCAATGCTCCATGTTTATTTTGAAAAGTATGTAAATATGGGAAACTACTTTACAGGATAACTTAAATAGAACAATATTTAGTATGGGCAAGTGTTCTCATCTTTAATTTATGAAATAATGAACATTATGTTGTGTTGGCCCAAAAAAACGGAACATTGTTGCCAAAGAGAGAGAGGATGTCTTTTCTAATGCATCTCCAAACCAAAACTCACTAAAAATGATATTTTATTTTCTGATCTGTTGACAACTTTAGATTCGTCTTGCAAATCCAGTTTTGACATAAACTGAACAAGCTGATCGATTAGTTCACTAACTCTCCGCAACCAACCTTCAAATACTCTTTAATATGTTAATTTCCACAGAGAGACAGAGATTTAAGCAATGATTCTTTACTTCACAGAATTTCAGTGCATTTCAAATTCAAGACAAAAGTGCACTGTTACTTCATTCACCCCTAACTCTTGGGTTAACTACCAGCATTTACTAAAAACATACAAATGAATGACAATAAAAGAGGATCACAACACAGGAGCAGAGAAGGACTACAAAACTACCTGGTGCAATATGTTCTGATATATCAGGTGATCTCAACAGTGTTATCATCTGTCATGCATGAAATTACAAAGTCATGACATAATAGCCAATACTCCCTATAGTCAAGAAACATCCAGGGCATTGTTGAAGGAAGACCAGCTCCCAAAGTCGATGGAATTCTGTGAGTTACAGCACCAACAATTAAAGTTCCATCAAACATGAGCAAGAAAATGAGAAGTTCAAAAATGCAACACTGAAAGAGGAGAAACCTGTTTCCAATGAGAAGTCCAAAGGCTGCTGAAGCAGCAGAGGAGATGGATATCCCATGGAAAACATTCCTATAGTGAGGTAAGATGATTTTTCCTGAAATAAGTTCTCCGGGTCAGCAAAGTCTATTAAAATCCAGACCAAACAAAATACAGAAACAGAATTGAAATCTGACAAATAAGATAAAGAAGTCAGAGATCAACAGAACCGAAAACCAAATATAACATTTTGTAGTCTAGTGTGGCAGCCACCAAACTCCAGTATGCAAGTACAAAAATAGTGAGTGGAATATGCGAAGCCAACTTTAAATTGAAGTAGGTAAAAGGGTCACATTTGTTGAACAATTCAAAGGGACATGAAATGATCCTTAGAATTCAACAATAATTCCATTTAAAGAATTTCAGGCAGGAAAAGAGGAGACCAAAAAACTGATTTGCACTGAGTGACAGATGAAACCTGTATGTTCTCGAGTATCAAAAATTAAACATTTTCTGATAGAACTGACAAAAAAAAAAGTTCACACACATAATTGACGTAAAAAGAATCCAATTGTGCAAGCCTCTTACCTAAATTTAAGATATTGCTTTGGAGCAGTGAAATCACAACTGCAGATCCATTTTCCTCTTGGTCTATTTGCTTTTGTTGTGACTTCCCAGATAATGAAACACATTCATCAAGATGTCCATTTTTGCAACAACGAAGCTCTTTGCCAGATATAATTTTGAACCATACTCCAGAGGGAAATCTTCTTGGTCTTACCATCCAAATGAAAACTTTGGCATAAGGCGTGGCATGGAGGATTGATATAGCAATCTCAATAAAGATGCAGGTAAAACAGATTACTGTATTCATCATGGAGAAGAAAATGTAGAACACAGAAGTTGTTGGCAGTAGAAGTAAGAGAGGTGTGAATAGGAGCGATCCAACAATGTGTTGCTCCACAGTGTAGTCATAACTATCTAATCTGTGCCGTAACGGATTCCATTTTCGACCTCTGCCATTGGTCAAGTATACATGTCAGTGCTTCCAAACAACACAACAACTGCAGGACCAACTTACATATCAATATCTATCGATAACCAAGCATTTCTCTCATCTGAAATGATAGAGAAGTACAACCCCACTCATAGAGATGCCATAGGGTTATTATGATCAAGGTCGGTTTCAGATCTTGGCAGGGTTTTGAAGTATCTTATCCTAACTCAAACAAAATTATACTGGTTCCTAACCGCGTTAAATCAGAAGGAATATCTGCAATCAACCGAGTTTTGAGATGCGCAACTGAGACATAAGGATGGTCTTTGACTGTGTATACACGACGACAACAAGCAAGATCCTTCCATTGGAGGGTAAAATTCACGAGTCCACAATCTATTTCAATGTCGATACAAGATAGTAGCAGTCCACCCCCGTGAGAAAGAGCTTCACGATGATCCTTGGAAGAACTAATAGACCAGGAAGAAAAAAAATTGTGGGGAGACGAAGGAAGATGGGATAGGGGTACATACCAATCAACAGATAGGCAGTTATGAATATTTAATATAGGAGCAAGTTTCCAAGTGAATAGCAACAGCTAGACCCAGAGAATCGGTAAATAGAAGTTAGCAAACAAGATTTTTCTAAATCCAAGAACTGGATCTTCATCAAGGTTTGGGATTATAGGTAGCAGGATGTGAATCCCCCTGAAAATCAAATCAGTCTCTGCTAGGGTGGAGAATGCAGACCCAAAATATTAGGATAATCAAACAAGCAGATTAAAAACCAACTCCAGAAAAACTAGATCCGGAAATTTTCCAAAAGTGATGTTTGACTGCAGGAGATCGAACCATCAGAAATCCTTCAGAGACTTGGATCAAGCCTGCCATATGTCAAGAATGATTGATCCTAAAATTCTGACACAAATCAGCAGATTCAATAACAGGTAGCTGAAGACCCCCCTCAGGAAGAAAAAAAAAATTCCGGAAGTAATAATTGCAGATCAGCATGCTTGCAGAAGAACAAAATGGAGTAGGAGAACCATTAGCACTTAATAATCTACAGTAGAAGACCATAGTAGACTGTTTACGTCATCACAAATTAGGGCACAATGCAGCATTTAGGTAGCATAGGTGCTGCCACCAGTCACTGATGGAAACTGGAAAGAAACAATCAGAAGTGCAAATTTAAAATATTTTGATTGACGGTACTCAAGTTCCGGTACCATATTACAGTATCATAATATCATTGATTGACTACCAGCAAACACAGAAAGAAAAAGAGAAAAGGAATATACTCCCCCCCCCCCCCCCCCCCAACCACTGATTAAGTTGGACTGGTATAAGAATAAAAGTAGGAACCTTATAGATAAATTAAACTAGAAACCTAATCTAACTAGGAAAGACGACACCAAAAAATATAAACCTCACTGCTGCAAAGCAGATAGTGAATCCTCTTATCATGGTATAACTCGAGCGTTTTACATGTGTGAGAAGTGAATACCAATTTAGTGGAAAAGAGAGAAATTGGTTGAAATACGAAAATATAAGGGTAATTTTGTTACTTTAAACTATAAAGGAGCAGGAAATGTAAAGTTTAGTTCAAATAGAGGACCTTGATTAAATAGAGAATAAGTTCACAGGAGTATAGAAATGCTCTCCTTTCTTACTCTCATACTGAACAAGAATAAAATACAAAAAAGGAAAGGGAAAGAAAAGGTACTATCCACTCTTCAACTAGAAGAGTATGCTGATACTTTTGGGGTTACACACTGTTAGTCAGGCAGAAATTAAGATGTAATTAGTGGCCAAAACCAAAACCATGATGCTTATGAATAAATTGTCCCCAAATGATTGCCCAACATGCTTTGCATTGAACAGCAAGTGACATAAGCATTCATTTAATACTTATTTTGGGACATAACATGCTAGTTTGAATGAGACTATGAGAGTGAGTATTCTTATCAGTGATTGAACAGGAATCCATATAAATATCATTTGGCACCTTCTGATTTCAACAACTGGCAGAAAAATGAGTGAGTTTTACCTGAAAAGGCGCCACAGAGCTGCCAAAGCCTGAATCTGTTTGGAATATAGAAGAGCAATCAACCAATGAAGAGTTAAAATGTGGAAGGTTACAAGCAAAATTGTGTCTATAACCAGCGCAGCAGGTATTGTGGCCCCCAAAATGATTCCAGATATAGCAAGTCCTCTTATGAAATAGCTCAAGAGGAAACTCAAGAAGAACCATATGGTAGACCAAATCTGAATTGTATTAAGGGAGGTCATGCCAAGAATGGCTGCCAGCTCTATATTCAATTTGAAACCTGCAGGGACACCCATCAACCACACACAACCTGAACGCAACAAATTGTTCGTGATGTCATTTGCAAGGTTTAAAATCCATGTGCACGTTGCTTCGGCATGTACTAGCAACATAAAGCCAACTAAATTTCCCAAAATAATATCAACAACTACACTCGACCACATTGAGTGCTTAAGTGTAGAAGCTCTCTCTGCACATTCAACACTTGCTTGAGACCTACAAATAAGAAAAAATCTGAAGCATGAGGTAAGCCATAAAGTGGTCCCTGCACCAAATTAAAGACAGTAATATGTGCTCAGACTTTGACTATGCTAGCTCTGCCAGAAAACAAGGGTCAGCCATGACTCGTGATACACCATATAATCCATGCACTTCCTTGGCCAAAATTCTACCCAGTCAAACGATTATCCTCTAGCTGTCCATAAAGTATTTCAATCATCTGCTGCCTAAGATGATAAAAATAGTCAAACATTGGACAAAGCCATACCCAGTGCTAGGAACCAGCAGGAGATTAACTGTAATCAAAACCAATGAAATAATGAAGGCCAAACTAAATAACTAGAACTTTTCTTTTCGTTTTTCTTCTTTTGGGTGGGGCAGGATCCCCCTACCCTGGGTCTCTCACGCGCAGCAATCTCATCTGTTGGACGTTGGATTTTACACCATAAATGAGGCTACCAGGCCACAAATTCAATTTCTCAAGTCTTCTTTCCAATTGAAAAGAAGGGGCCTAATTATGGCTTGGCTAAAGCTTTACAAATTAGAAACCCAAGAGAATAGAAAGTGCCAAACAAAAGCTCAGCAACTTTTGGAAGGGCAATTTGAGCAAGAAATTAGCCAGTTGAGAATTAGCACCTCTCAATTGATTAAGTCCCTGACTTTTTGTTTTTGAACTTCTAAAGTCCTGTTTAATTTTATTTTTGTTTCCTATTTTTAATACTAGTAATAATGAACGTATAAATAAATCTAGTGACATTGGATTCTTCATAAGTTCGAGTGAAGCTCCACAGCAATATCATGGATTTCTCTCGGTTTTCTCTTTTCTCTCTTCCAAGTTCTGGTTCTATTTCCTACAAGAATCAAAGCAGAAACTTCTAAAATAGCGACAACTGAAATTAAAAACTACCAAAGATTTCATTAGACTGAAATTATATATATTTTCAAAAGCTAAAAATAGAAACTAAACCAAGAAGCATTATAATAGAATTATAGAACCTTATACACAGTTGATGGGTTCACAAAATCTTCTAGAAAACATCCCCAAACAAGGCAACTATTGGCTGTGACACTGTTCACATGAACAATGTTTAGGACTTTCTTCTTCTTCATGCATGCTTCTTTTCGGAGTAAGGCTGCCTATTGTGATACTTCATTAACCAACAAAAACCAACCACATCATCAGACCAGGCAGCCCCTGATACTAGTCGCATCCTGCAGGCTTGCTGGAGTGGTTTCTGGCTTGCTCCTATGGGTAAATAAGGACTTCTGATCTACACCAAAGTGCAAGGCTCCCAAGTTTATCAGGGCCAGGGGAGGATCAACTCGGTCAAAATTAGCCCAGTAAATGCCATTAACTATGAGATCATAATGGATGACCCTGTTGCATGCAAGTCATGGTCCCTCTTTGAATGGATCACCATAATTTAAGACAAGTTGTGAGATTACCTAAAACCACCTCCTTGACCAAAGGCTGACCAATACAGAAGCTGACAGCTGCGGATATGGACATTCTTCCATGTATGGCTGAATACCCTTTTTAAGATCCTGTATACCAATGAATCTGACCCATAACTCAGAAGGTGATGACAGAACTGAAGAACTACATAAAATACAGTGCAGAAAGAAGCTACAAGCAAGGCTGCAATGTGACACACAAAAGAAACCAGCCTGAACAAACAAAGGAAGAATATCAACACATGAAGATTTGAAGAAAATAAAGATAAAGAAAACAGAATAAAGAATGTAAACAAGTACCAGTGGGGTGAAATGTTGTGTCCCATGCATCTCTCAAATAATAATTTTGCAGCATATGCACTATTAATTGCCCATATAACTGTGTCCTGTACATCAGATTTTTCTTAAACTAAATAAATAGGCAGATAGTTGAAAAAGATCCAAAAACTTTAGAAACCAATAGATGGAATGGACTTTGTGAACAGAGTTATGTCTATATAATAGTTTTACCAAGTCAGGGAGTGGCTGCTTCTGATTTAGTTTGCTGACCCATTCGGGTCTCTTGAAGGGAAATTTCACTTCCTCCAGCGAACCCCCAGAAGTCAGAGAGAAATGATGAGAGCCAAATGTGGGTGTGTCATAAATTATTACCTGGATTAGTTAAAACAAAAGAACAGTTTAAAAAGAATAAATGAGCAAATATAAATGGAGAAGCAAAAGGGCAACTCTGACTTACATACGTGAAGATCGGCAGTAGATACATTTTCCCCACTCCAGTGTATGTGATGCAACTTGGGGGTCCAATGGATATTTTTACAAAACGAAGCACGAGAGTCAAAAGATAACTGAATCCAATTACCGTGACCAACAGAGTTCTGCCTACAGTTCTCTAAGAATCCATCAACTTTGTGGCATTCACAATGCCATTGTTCAAATTTATCTTCACGAAAATTTTGATTCTTCATCGCATATATGTCTCCATAATTTGTGGGCTTTGTGTTACCCTCTGCATCTATGTGAACACTTTGCAGTGGCATATTTAGGAAGTCGTCGGCAGCCAAGTTCCCCAAAATAGTAAATGTTGATTTGTCCTGTAGAAATAGAGGCATTTTCGCATTCATCTGATGTAGAATCCCCTATTCCAGAAAAGAAAATAAGAGAGGGGGGGGAGTTAACAATTGCATGTTATTTTTAAAATCAATAACATTAGCAGGAGCATATAGACCAAAACACACTAGTACTTGTATTGAGCAGTTGAAGAAAATAAAAGAAGGAAACAAACAAGCATTCAAAAGGCAATAAGAATATGTTAATAAGAAGATGAAAACAGATCTGAAACTGTTAGAATTCAGAACCCTGTAACCAGCTGAAGAACAAGAGAGAAGAGAAGTATCGCAAGCCAGAAGAGAGAGCCAACGATTGATTAGGTTATTTTTCCTAATCACAGGCCATATTCTTATATTGATTTAATTCAGCATACAAGTCCATTCTGCCCCTGACTAATTAACGGCAGCAGTACATAATACAAGTAAAGGAATAAAAGTTTTCAACCTAATAGCAGATAACATGACACTGAGACATAATTGCCCCTAGTGTCACCACTAGAACTTTAACACTACCCCTCAAGCTGGAGCATACAAATCAACGGCTCCAGCTTGGAATAACAAGAACATATATCAAAAAAACTTGACTATTCTTGAGCATAAGTAGTAATAGCAAACGCCAATAGACATGGAAAGAACTTGCCAAGAGATAATCAACAGTAACTTAAATAAATAATCTTCATATAAAACGAACCATCCAACAATTAGAACAATAGGCAGTTGCGAAGATGAAACATATCTATATGTATAGCAGCATCAATAACATCAAAGGCACTATCCAATTAATGTTAGTAATAACGAGCAATCTCCACAAAGAAGAAAATGCG
This sequence comes from Hakea prostrata, assembly GCF_041222555.1. Lineage (NCBI taxonomy): Eukaryota > Viridiplantae > Streptophyta > Magnoliopsida > Proteales > Proteaceae > Hakea > Hakea prostrata. The sequence continues at coordinate 23,220,075 of NC_142609.1, read as the reverse complement.
CAACTTCAATGTCCACACAAGTAGATAAAATGTGCAACTCCAATGTCCACACAAGTGGATAAAAAATGTAGCTTAATGTCCATATAAGTAGATAAAAAATGCAGCTCCAATGTCCAACAAGTAGATAAAAAGTGTAGCTCCAATGCCCACACAAGTAGATAAAAAGTGCAGCTCCAATATCCATACAAGTAGATAAAAAGTGCAGCTCCTATATCCATACAAGCAGATAAAAAAAATGCAGCTCTAATGTCCACAAAAATAGATAAACAGTGCATCTCCAATGTCTGCACAAGTGTATAAAAAGTGACGTTTCAATATCCACACAAAAACTCTTCACAAGAAGGCATGCAATAGGTAGTAGGTAGTAATTTTGTTCAACCAACAGCATAAATAAAGCCTCAAACAAAGGTCTCTACAAGTCAAATATAGGTACTGTGAACCAAATATGCAATATAGGTTACTACAAATCAAGTAGGTAGGTAAAAGGCAATATAGGTTATTGTAGAATACCACCAAATAAAATTCTTGAGTCGATAGAAATTAAGTCTTCAATCTCCCTCTAACGTGTAGCACCACATGTGGACTAAACAAAATAATAACCAAAAAAGCATTGCGACTATGAAATCCAACCCTAACCTTGACCCGGAAACCCTAATATTTGTAGGTCCGAAGACCCGAAGTGAAGGAAGAAGACAACTATGGGCCCTATCAGTAGAAGACATGGTGTTTGACCCCGAACCCATGGAGATTGATGATGGTGCTCTATACTTGGAAGCTTTGGCAGTGTTTGATAAGATATTGCACCTTGAAGGAGAGATTAGTTGATGGACCTAATGCACTCTTGGACATGATTTGAAGGTATTTCTCTGTCCTAGACAAGTCAATTGAGAAGTAGGAAGAAGCCCACTTGAATTTTAGTTGATCTAGGCCTCCAATTCCCTGTCTAGGCTTGCTATCCTAGCCGCTAGGCTGCCAGCTGATTATGAAATCCGAGAATATCTTGTTTTGAGGTCTTTTGATGTTCTATTTAAGTAGACTTCGTGTTTCTTAGCCTCCTTTGTTTTTAAAACCCTCATAGAACGTGGGAAGCCTCTCTCAAAGCCTCTCCTTGGTGGTTGTGAAGAACTCTTGCAAGATCTATTGTTCTTCATCTCTTGTTCATCTTCAAGGTTAGTTATCTCTTGTTTTCTTATTGATTTACTCTTGTTTGATCTAGTTCTTACTGCTGTGATTATGAAGAAGGTATTGCAACCTTGCAAGCACCTCTTCTACAGTCTCTAATGATTTAGAATGAATTTCCATTCATTCTATTGATGCTATGATATTCAATACTTGATTCTTAGCCATGATTATATGATTTCTCCATGAAGACATGATCATTCTTCTAATCTGATTTCTCTAGCATATTAGATCTTTTATGATAATATTCATCTCTGATCCATTGCTAATGATCCTTTTGATATGATCCTTCATTCTCCTTCGCATCCATGGTTGTTTTCATTGAAAACCATGCTTTGATCAAAATTAGACAGTCATGTTTTCAAAATAGAAAGTCATGGTTTTGATCCTTGTTTGATGATTAATCTTTGCTAGATAGTCTTAGATTACTGTTCCTAAGATTCCTTTAGAATTTCGGAATGTTTCGAATCCCGGAAGTTAAGTTTCGGATCAAAAATTCAGTTCTGGCTTCGCATACTATTTACCTGGTCGACAGGATCAGTCAACCAGCCAGGTTGCCAGGCACGGACAGCATTGTGTCCTTTTTCTGATTTGATCCGTTTGACCTCCAATCTTCTAGGGCTTTCACATGATGTTGTATCTATGCTTGTCTAAGGTTTATTTGCTAACTTTGGACTTGATCTCTTTTATCTTCGAAATATCTTCGAATCTATTTAAGGTAAGGACAATTGTTTCCATAATTACATAGATTGCATGAATCTTAGTTTCTATTTTTGGGAATTGATTAGATTTACTATCATTCTTGTATTTTCTTAGTATGATATTACTGTTGTAAGTACTTCAAGTACAGTAGTGCCTTGTTCATGTATTCCTTGGTTATTATGAATACTTATTCCTGTCATTTACATATTCCATTGATCATGTTTATATGTATCTTTCTATATGAGGAGATATCAGTTGGATATGTGATTGATTAGGTATGATTTGGGATTGGGGAATGTCCTTTTGACATTTTTGTCCTTGGACATCAGTGGGAATAGTATGGGATATTTCCGATGGTGCACTTTGACGCTTTCCCGGATTATTGGTTGTTATACCTAGGGCTTGTCTAGCGGTGTTTGGCTAGGATGTCCCTATTATATCAGACCCGATTCGTAAGGGTATTGAGAACGAGTAACCCGTGGTAGCAATGGGGATTTGTGGGCGCTCAAGACCGGTAACCAACCTGTGAGAGGACATTAATCACATTGTGAGGGCCATTTGTTGGTAGGTTTGCAAATAGTAGACTTGGGCTCATGGGCGTTCAAGACCGGTAGCCAACCTGTGAGAGGACATGAGAGCTTCACGTCTATTATTTGTGGATGACCAGCAGGGTTGATGAGTCCGTAGTCCGAGTTGGTCAGAGCCATAGTATACACTAACTCTAGTGAGAAGGATACCGGAAAGGATCGCCCGGGGCGAGGAATGGACGTATATGGATCTAAGTTGATATAACCAAATAGATGACAGGGCTAGGCTTTACCTTGACATGCGCCAATACTTAGACCAATGGTGATGTGAGAGAGCGGTGACCTAAACTCCAACCATGGAATGTCCCGAGGGATGCAGGACCCAACTACCACCGGCAGAGCCCAAGATATCTTAAATGGTTGAGGGAGAGTGAATGACCTACCCAAAGAAGTATGGTGCTATGACTTAAAGCATATTTGTTTATAGAGACCAGCATACATAGAGTTCAGGGGCGGACCCACTAAGCCCCCCCCCCACAGATTTTTAGAATTTTTTCATAATTGCCTTAATTTTCTCATTTTTTATATTAATTTCTTTTATTTTTCCAGTTTTTTCTCTTCTTACATATGAAATTTCACTATCCCCCCCCCCCCAATATTGAGAACACATCTCTATCTAAAAACTAACTCCTTAATCCCTATTTATTCTCCCCTCTTTTCTCTCTCACATGTTTTCTTCCTATTTATTCTCTCCTCTTTCTATAAACATGGGTTAAAGGAAATTTTTGAAAAAAACTCTTATTAGATATTTAAAATGTCATTTCTAATTAGAAACTCCTCAATCCCTATTTATTCTCCCATATCTCATCTCTCCTCTCTCCTCTTTTCTTCCTATTTTTTCTCTTCTTGTTTCTTTTTTCATATTTATTCTTCCCTTCTATAAGCGTGGGTTAAGGAAAATTTGGGAAAAAATCTTCTCCACAATTGGGTACTCTTTCTCTTTCTCAATTTATTTATTGTTTCTCTCTCATTTTTTTAAATATTCTTTTGATTTTATATTCTTTGTTTCTTTATTTCTTCTGCAATTTTGTTATTTGATTTTATATTATGAATAAAATGTCTATAGTTAGTAAAGTAACTAACTACCATTAGTTTGCATCTCTTACCTTAAAAAAAAATTTGGTTTGCATCTTACTTTTTAGGGTTGAAGTCATGTGTATTTTTTTTTTTTTTGTGCTAATGCTTTAATTTACCTATATTCTGTTGAAAAAATATCATTATCAATAATTTACCTATTTTTGTCAAATATGTGTGGGCCCCACAAAATATATGTGGACCTATTCCTTAATATAGTAATATAATTCATAGGTGAGACCCCCAATGGGTCTTATAAGAGCCCACACAATATGTATGGCGAAAAAGCACTGGTGCTTCTCCAATCTGAACTTCTATTCTTCGCCCCCCCCCCCCCAATATTGAATCCTGGTTCCGTCCCTGATAGAGTTAGATTCATACATGCATTGTCAGTTTCATATCATATTGCATCTGCTATGTTTTGTAATCATGTTATTTATGTTGTTGTAGAATAACTTGCCTTGCTGAGTTCTTTCAAACTCACTCATTTTTGTGCAAATATCTTTGTTAGATTGTTCTGCAAGTACTGAAGAATATGACGGCCAGTACTACGAAGTGCAAGCCGATGAGGCATACTACTCCCAAGGTGCTAGCGGTTAGTAAGATTAGGTTGAAGATCCCTCAAGTGATCATGCTGCGTATCAAGATTAGCCCCACTTTGGAATGGAAGTGGCCATGTTTAGTTTCTTTAGTTTATGTTTATGAAGATACACTTTATAAGTTAGAAGAGACATTAGCTTAGTTGGATTACTTCTTTTCTTTCCTTTCTTTTGGGAATCGGTTGTAATCTCTTTCTTTTAGTTTCGAGCTACATTTCCGCTGTAGTTGTGGAGTGATTTTCCGCACACTCTACATTTTGATTATTATATATTGGTATCATTCTTTCCGCACTCTGATTATATTGTCTTTCTCTTCTTCTTAACTTGATCTCTTTGTTTATATAATATTACATTGATTACATCTTGTTCATGATTATGTTATTGTGTATGTGGGAGGTTGGTTTTCTCGATACTTGATCTTCGGGGCTGTGGATCACACACTCGGGTATGCCAGGTAGGGTACCGGCTGGGTGGATGTGACAGCGACCCAATTTCAATAATTATCAGTGCATCTTTCACATAAAAATAATGGTCGTGCAAGTGCCAATCCTCAAAAAATTGGATTCTCAAGCCGATGTGATAGAAGTACACCAAGTAAAATGGTTAGCATATAAGCCCAATGGCAATTCTATAAATTCTGACTATAGAGGATCCACCCATACAAAATAATGGCAAAGTATAAGGGAAAGTCAAAATGTGAGTTTCTTTTTAACTCCTTTTTTGACATTCTTATAACCACCTAGAGTTAACACTTCCTCCTTACAATAAGGAAATAAAAGATAGAAAAATAACGTGGAAATCTACCACCAAATAAGAAATAATCCTAAACAAAGGAAAGTAAACAAAAAAGAAAAATAATTAGCATCAGTGATCAAGTCATGGGATATATAGTAAATAAAAAAAGAAAAAAGAATTAATGTTGGAAAGAAGGGCACTAGGTGAAGCACTAACAATGGAAAAACACATTTAGGAAGCGATTATAAATAGGATAACCAAATAAAGTGAAAGAATGTGATGATGTGATGGGACATGGGGAATACAGGACAAGGAAAGGGGTATTTATGGAAATTAAGTAAAGACGAACTAAAACAAGATAAAGTAAGTGAGTAACGTAAAAAAAGTGAAAAGCAAAGTAGAAAATTATGAAGGAGAATAGAAAAATAGAAGGTTATCTTCAACCTTCATTACCAGTAACTTGGAAAGGAGGCCGCAATACTCTGCTCTAGCAACAACTAACAGAATCTTCTCAATATTTTGCATAACAAGAAAATAATCTGATACAACAAGTCATCAACCAGAGGCAGAACTAGAAAATCCCAGAAAAACAATCTCCATAAGAGAAAAGAGGAAATAGGATGTCGTGATCAAACCACGAGATACTTCTCAAATTGGGATTGAGTTCCCATCCAGCATAGTTCGAGATCTCACCGTGATGTTGGCCAAGATCTTTTTTTTTTTTTTTGATACCTCAAGAAGAGATCTCATGGGATTCGGGACGATATCATAAAAGTACAACATCTAGGCTGATATCTTGAACCAAGATCTCGCGAGATCTCAGTTCAACCCAATCTTTATAGATACCACATCTCGGTTGAGATATCTCAATCTTGACCTCCCTTAACACCCCCCCCCCCTCCTCCTTTTGATGGTTTTGATGTTTTGACCAGATTTTTCATTGGAAAGTTGGTCAGATACCTACCTAGGCTGCATCAACAAGCTGTTTACTCCATCTACAACAAAGACCTATCGAAGGGGTCTTACGAGTTGTAGTTGATCGTCTTCACTGAAGCTTCCCCTCTGTCCTATTTTCTTTTTGTTAGAAGCTTCTATCCTTTGTCCAAAAAATAACTGTATGGGTGACACAAGACAACAAAATCTGATATCTTACAGCTGGTGCTAGTGGAGTAGGAATTGGAAGAGTTATTAGTCACTGATTTTATTCTTGCACTCTTATGGTGTAACAAGTACATCGATGTTGTAATGTGAAATTGTGGACAAATAGACATGTTTGATGTACTATTTGGCTTCGTAACCTTTATACTTTAATATATATCATGTAATAGTTGTGTATTTCGTGTTTTACAAGTCTGCATGTGTACTTCAGCGTGTTGGTTTCAAAGTTAAGGTTATGGTTCTAAATTTCGCAAAATCTTGGCAAAATTTCGCCGAGATTTTGCCTTCTCAATGTTGGGAGAAACAAAATTGCTACAGAAATCAAAAAGTATGAGATTTCAGCTCTCACGAGATTTCGCCTACAATAATCTTGCCTATAAAAGCCACACTTCAATTGAAACTTCACTCATTTGGCAAAATTTTGACCTTCATTTCCATAGAATCTCTTCCTTTCTTGAATGATTCTTGCCCTGTTTGAGTCAATCTTTGACAACTATCACTTGTTCTCGCGTGGTTCTTGTCGGAAAACGAGTGCATTGTGGGGATCTAGCAGCTATTAATAGGTTAGAGAGGTCTGATGTGTAGTTGTAATTTGTAGTTCATTCATATACTGTAATGTTATACTTGTACACCTGTTTTGTTTTAACCATGTACCACTAAGTACTGACTACTGACTTCTACACTTGTACTTGACTACTTCTATATTGAATTTTAGTTGTTGTCTTTTTTCCTGCATTTTAATGAAGATATTAGCATTCTCTTGCATCATATGCATATTTAAATTGGCTAAATTCATGTTCTAGACTTCCAATTTTGCCTACATACAGCCGGCCATGTGTCAATAAAGAACACCACTTTGGGTTAGGTTTTTGGTGAAATTAACACTCCCAATGTGTTTATTGGCATCAAATTAGGCTAGGCACGAAAAACCCAGGCAGAAGGACCCCTAAAACCCATCGAAACTTAAGGTTGAAATTAAAAAATAAAATAAAAAGTTAAAAGAAAATCCAAAATTTCTTAGGGTTGCGATGGAAATCATATATAAACTTGTTTTCTCACAAATCTAAGGGCAAACCACTATATTTGAATTTAAAAGGCCTAAAATAGGCTAAATACCAAATTCCATCCCAAACTGAGCCCCAACACCCACGGGATGGCCTTCAAGTTAGGTCGAGATAAGTGGAGATTTTTCACCAGATCTCAGCTGAGATCTTGCAAGATCTTACAAGATTTCAATTTTTCGAGGGACCAAGATCCCTATTGAGACCGAGTTCCCAAATCATGCCTTCTAGGTAGATGCAATAATCCCTCAAAGTTTTAGCAGCATATATTGTATAGTAAGAAAAACATAGGCACTTCCAAAAAATTCTGGAAAAACTCTCAGAAAGAGCTACCGTAGGCAGGTTTTCCATAGGAAGAGGTAGTTAAGAAACTAAACCTACATTTTTTTTAACTCCTGGAGAATTCGTTTTCTGTGGCTTTTAATTTTGATCAGAATATATTAAAATCATCACGCACTACAATAAATAACAAAACCAGCAAGCACGATAATTGCATCGAACTGACCTGACGAGGGAGGCAACTTGCAACCACTTCAAAGAATCTCTTTCATGGGAAACCAAGGTCCTACAACACTCTTGCAAAAGACTAAGCAAAGGAAATAACTGAGCACACAGCTAAATACCGGGGGCATTTTAAAATAATGTAATAGTGCCTCTATTCTGTACCATGTCATTGTACACATTTGCATCCCCATGGCAATGGTCTAGCTTTTCCTATGCAATAAATTACAACAACAACAACTCAGCCTTATCCCAATTAGAGTCGGATATGCAAGATCAAGTTCTTTGATGCCAACGATATTGTAAGGGTGGATGAAATGGAGACAGGAACTTGCACCAGGGTGGAGTTACGGAGATCTAATTTGGAATCAAAAGGCCCTGAGATTTGTGGCACAAAGACAGAGTACATAGTGTGCAACTTCAGCCACACTAGGAAAGTTAATTAGATGCAGAACATTGTTAAAAAGAGATACCAGAAAGTGAAACTTTTAGAAATTGGGCTCAATCTTACATAAAAAGGATATAGAGGATAATGTAGTCCAGGGGGTGAAAATAAAATGGATGAAGAGGAGAGATGTGTTTGACTTCTTTAAGCTTAAAATGAAATTTTTGAAGGACTGTCATTCAACCAGTTAGGATGTACGGTGGAGAACGTTAGGCAGTTTAAAGGTGCAATATAGATAGGCTAAGTATCGTAGAGATGGGGAATCTGAGATGGACATTTGGTAGGAAGGATAATAATTAATGAAAATATGAGAGCTGTCCATATTTGAGAGAGCTTTGTGAAATATGAAGGATTAATAATGAATGAACATATAAGAGTTGCCTATATAAAACTTTGAGAGAGCCATCTGAGGTGGTACAGTCATGTTCAACGGAGGCTCCTAATGCTAGAGTTTGGAGGAGTAACTTGATTCAGATTGAAGATAAACCAAAAAAGCACAGGTATAATAAAGATCAAACACCAAAGTAGGCTACTGTGACTTGGAAGTTGGAATCAACCTAGTGTTGATAGATATAGGTGTTCGGCTTTTGTTCTCTATGTTTATTTGGTAATAGACCTATTCTATGAACCTAAAAAGGAGTTCCAAGCCCGAGTACCGAAATAGATTATTTAGCTAGTAATTTCTGTTTTAGGGGTCATGCGACCACTGATCCACTTAAGATGTCAGATGACTTAATTAGATTGTATTAGGGATTTTTCACCCTCCATGCGTTAGCTGAAAAGGTAGTGTCATGTTATTACTATAATTAGTTTTCCCAGGACAAGTAGGACTTTGAAATGTCTGGCCACAGGCCCTATTTAATCTCCCATTGTGGGAAGAGTAAAGATAGATTAGATATATCGAAATTTTTCCTCTAGCAACCTGGTTGCTGCATTCCTTCTTTATGAGAGAATTGCTGCTGATGCTTCAAGCCAAGTTGTTGTAGCACTCAGTGATTGTGGTCCAAAGGGCTGGTATTCCCACTTGGTTGACGCCCTGGAGGAACTTGGGTTCTAGGTGTTTAAGATCCTGATTCCTTCTGTTAGCAGAGGAATCTGTCTCCAATTGTGATCTGCCATACAAGACTGTTGCCTATGAAAGATTGCAATCAGATAAAAAGACCCAATACCCCTTCTGTCCCATTAATTTTGTTCGTAAATCTCCAAGAATCAAAGCTCCACCTTCCTGAGCAAAATCTGCAACTCCACAACAGAACCTTCTAGAAGACACAAGTTAGGTGCCTTTCTCTGAATTTTCTGCCTAGCCCAATCAAGCATCACATCACCCTCATCCTGGGATCAAATCACAGCTACCATAGTAACCCAGTGACTGGTACCCAAATCCGATCTCTCAAACCTAGATCTCGCCGCTTTTTTAAATTAATTTTCCCCACAAAAACCTAAATTTCAAAGGCAGATTTGCATCATATATCCATCAGACTTATCCATAACTTGAAGCATCATCCCCCATGTTCAGTCTTAAGTTTCAGGCCAATCTGACAAGTGCAACAATGTTTCTTGGTTACTCTGCCATCTCTCTAAAAGACTAGAACCCTAACTAGTTGTCAGGAAAACAACTTCCTAGCCAATTGCTTCAAATTCAACAGATGAATATGTAATCCCTAATTAAACAGACCTCAAAAGTTTCACCCAAAAAATAAAAATTCGCCCAAAAGAACATACCCAAAGAATTTAGGCAAATCTGACCATAGTTGTCAAAGCGTCCGCCTAAGCGGCAAAGCGGTTTTTCAACCGCTTTGTTTTGAACCGCTTAATTGACGCCCAATCTGAAAAGGAACTCGAAGGCCTAAAGTGACATAGAACCTATTTTTTGCTCCGTGAGAGGGACCCCGTGCCCGTTGGCAATAGAATGTGACATATAAGCCATACTCAACATCAAGAATCAATAAATGCCTTGACGGACGCTTTGACAACCATGGTTTGATGAGATGAACTTATGTTTATGCTCTTTTTCTGAATAATTTTTCATAATTATGATTCTTGAAGCTTTTTTTTTTTAAATGAATGTGACTATTGAAAATTTGTTTAGCTTATTATAGAAAGTAGGTATATTGAAAAGTAGTTTAAAAGTAGTTATATTAAAAAATTTAGACCCAACTACTTTGGTCGCCTTATTGCCACTTAGGCACCGCTTTGTCACCTAATTGCCTAGTCGGAGACCTACTAGCTTTGGCCGCCTTGCCGCCTTGCCGCTTTGGCAACTATGAATCTAACCACCCTAAATCTTATTTAGAGGGAGGGAGTACACGCTTTGGAACCTATACACCCATAACAATTTTTCAAAATTATCCTAGTTTTCCCCAAGCCAAGATAGAATGTAACAGGCAGACTTGAGTTATTAAATAAAAATCTGAGATTGAAGGAAGAGCAAGGAATCCCATGGCTGAGTGTGATCTAATTCTGCAAAATTGCTTCAAGTTTCTCCTTCTTCAAGCTTTGGCAGCAATCCAACTCAAGCACCTCAGCAGATCAACTTTCCTTTCTCAAGTAAGTTAGTTGCACCCCCCCCCCCCACCTTTTTCAATCCTCCCTTAGCCCATACAACCATGGTAGAAGATCTCGCTCTTGAGCGAGATCTCACCACATTGAAAAACCGAGATCTTGACCATCTTTGCGAGACCTCAGTCAAGATATGCGATTTTTTGCGTCAACTCGATGACCCATCTCGGTGGGTTTTAGGATCCCAATTGAGCTGAAACTTGGTATTTAGCCTATTTAAGGCCTTTTGAACACATTGGTGGCCTTGGATTTGTCAAAAAACAACCCTAAGTATGATTTCTAAGTCTACTATAGTGTGAAACCGAAATGTTGTAGGATCAGAGAATGCAAGGTTATACAAGATGTAATATAGATCCAAGGCGAGATCTCGAGCGAGATATCCCAACTCTCTACTCCCGATCTCCATCTCGTCTCACTTCTTTGAAAAAGCGAGATATGTCACCGAGATCTCACAAGATCTCCCACCATACATGCAACTCTCCACCATTCCTAACGGCAGCAGCTTCACCCCACCCACCTCCCTCTTTCCCCTCTAGTAGGATCGCACCTAACTCCTTACCCCATCCCTACTCTAATTTTTCTATTAAAGGACATACACCCTAGTATTTCTAAATTCCCTGCACTTCATCTTCTTCATTAAAATTCTGTAATTCATCTTCAACCTCTAGAATTAAACTTAGTTCAACCTAAAACTTCACCAACATTCCAAAACCACTTAGGATTACCATTTCCTACACCTACTCTACTTCCCCTTCCAAATCCTAACCCTAGTTAGACTTCCTCAAGAGTCCCACTCCAAGTAGGACACCTCATCTTAAACCCTAAACCTATAGAACCAAATCTGAAAATATAAAATACCAATTACAGCCTAAACCCTAGACTAGCCAAAACTTAGAAACCCTCCCATTAACCCTAGATTCCTTTAAACCCTAACCCTAATTGCAATTTCAGATCTAAAAGTATAACTACAGCAGGTTCAATCTCTCAAACATAAAGTCCCCTATGATGGAAAAAACCTAGTCTAGCCCCAAGCTGACCCTACCACCTGTCCTTTGTTGCATAAGACCTATATCGAAGGCAATTACCGCCCAGAAAGACTGCTGATTCTATTGAAGAAGATCCTAGAGTGAGACTAGATCGCATTAACTCAATCAGTCAAACCCTAGATCATGGTTCACATCAGAATGACCTTTGGAGAAGTGAAGAAAGTCATGCATAGCTCACGGCTTGTTCCAGTATGACCTCAGATAGAGCTGTTTGGTGAGCAAAGACACGGTAGCTGATCCCATTTAGTTAGAATATGCTCACTTGTGTCGTTACTGCTGTTATGTTCTTTTCTTTCTTATTTTATTAATCTTTTGTCATAGTATAGTTCCATGTAGGTCACCCCATTTGGTTGGGAAAAGGCTGAGTTGTTTTTTATCTGATCAATTAAGTTGTTGATGATAAAACAAGGAAGTATGCTTTTTATTCTAGATTCATATGTCAATTTCTGAATTAAGTTATTGGAAAGCCACCATCAGGACCAAAATGATGCCTTCAACTCCTTACGGGTGGGCTTGCAAAGCTCTAATATCTAGTTTGGAGAAAAAAAATATAGACTGACCAAGCTGAAAACATCATTGATTTTTTTTATTGGTTATAAGAAAGAAATACTCAGCAAAGACATCTGCTAACAATATTTGACAGAAGTTATAACAGCAGCTTAGTGGCTGACTGTGAATTGTACAGAACCATTAAGTTGAACTTTTCAATGGAAGAATTGACCTAAGCCTTGATGCCTACGGCTTTTACGTCACTGTTACATGTAGTTCCACCATCTACAGAAGAGTTAGAGCAAGAGGTACTCAACAAATAATCCCCGCTCCAAAGCCAGACTGAGCTACTAGAAACCCACAGAACTAAATACAGCTGGCTGATGCAAAGTATGTCCAATAAGATTCTTAGGGTCATTTATCAAAATGCCCTAACTTTAGCTTGGCCGTATGTATTGGGTTATAGCAATCCCAGGTTTCCTTTCTTTGTTTTTTTTTTCCCCCTAAAATAAGACGGGTCAAGTTTCATGGGTTCTACGTAAGCTGTCTAGCTGCATTACAAACATCATTTTTTTTTCCTGATTAGTATCTTAATATATACAGATTATTGAGTGACTGAGCTTTTTCAGTTCAAAGAGTTCACATATTTAGGCAAGCAACCGATCAGAAAATTTTTGGGTAAAGAAGTATTTCTGAAAAGTAAAACAGAACCCAAAAATAGCTCACGCAGTAAACAAAGATGAAAATAAAATAGGAAAATTATGAATGTGTCACAGAGTTGAATCAAGCCATGTAGACATCTACTTTACAATAAGAATGAAGCAACTCCTTGTAGAGGAGAAACGATTTCATCAAAAACAATCACCAGACCTAGAATATTATCCCCAACAATATTTTGATCAATAAAGACATAACTAAAAATTCTTCTAGCAAAGACATAGTTCTAACTTCTACAACTAGCACTTGAAAGCTGCCATGATTTGACCATCAGAATTTAATTAACCCCAATTCCTTCTTTTGAGTTTTCAACCATGACATCTACGGTATCTACATAAAAACTAAACCAACAAAATAATAGTGGCATTACACACTTAGAACTAAGTACATTTCAGTAAATATGATGGCTTGACATATATTTTTAGCCATCAGGTGTCGGCATTCATATCCAATTCCTTCGGATTCTTTTCCAAAAGGAAGAGTATAAGTACCCACAGTTGAGTTAACGTGCCAAAGGTATACCCTTAGCTGACCCAGGTTAGCCATGACGAAAATGCATTGGCGAATCGAAGAATTGAACTAAATCCACACATCAAAACAATATACAGAACAAGACAAGCGGAGAAATTTGTGAGTTTTTGTACCTGAGGACCTGACAGAGGAAAAGAGACTGATATCTCATCAGGGGAAGCTGCACCGGCTACAACAATGTCAAGAGAAGAGTGGGAAGAATTGACGAACCACCCGAACAAGATGGCCGGATCTCGGTTAGAAGATAAGAGATGCTTTGGCCACCAAATCCTACATTGCCTTCTCATCTTCATCTCACAACCATTGGAAGCAGCTTCTTCGGCATTTGAATCTCAACTGAAAAACACAATACTGCCCTGCCTCATCAAGCGACTAAAAATGTCAGTAACTGATGCCGTTCTTGACCAACGAAGAAGTAGAACAATGGGAAAACTGACACAGTAACACACAACAGAGAGCTGATAATAACCGTGTTGCTGAAGTTTAGAAGTAGATCATTTCAGTTATGAAACAAACCCTAGACTTTCACGACGATTGCATTAGTGTCTCTAGCTCAGGATTCTCAAGCAAACGAATCTGCAGAACTACAAGAAGCAGGTTCGTTAAAGAATTTGGGGTTTTTCTCTAAACTTTACTAAGGATAGAATAGGAAAGGCAGGGGATTTTATTTGCTGCAGCGCGGCTGGAGCCTGCAGCAAGCCATCGAGATGACGACGCGGACGACGCCACGTGTACTTCTGACAGTGTTAAATAAAAAGTTAAGGGTACATATGTAAATATATTTTTCTGTTTTTACATTCAAGAATCTAAAGTTTATAAATTTACAAAATAAAATCCCTGGCTTTGCCCATCCAAGTCCCTACTTTGCCTCGTTCCCTATCTTGAACCGAATAGCTAAACATGGTAATCGCATCCATCCATCAGCCCAGCTCAAAAGTCTTTGGGCTTTTTCACAATCTCTGTCTTCTCTTCAATGGAGCAACGGTTTTCTTCGGTCCTATTAACGGCGTTTGTAGATCTTCAAAGTTCACTTCGACAACACCACAGTTACTGCTAAATTCGATGTACTCTCTACTCAGTCACTCAAAATTCAGGACAACATTTCATGGGCAAAACGTTTAAACGAGGACTAAATGTGATGTGTTCCTTGAGTCGTGAATTAGAGGAATTTTGTTCTCGTTTTCTCTGAAATTCTTTTCAATCCACACGAAAAGAACAGCATCCATTCCTCAATTCCCAGAAGGGAGAAAATTTTATTTATACAAAGAAAAACCATTTACAAATCTCTGTCAAGATAGATCATGAGGGTTTCAGAATCAAACAATGTAAAAATATACCGTTTTGATGAATATTTGCCCAATCTTTTAATTGCACCAAAGCACAATTAACCCATCAATGAGCAAACCATGTTCGTGGATCTTGAACACGAAAACTGCGCTTCAAACCAAAAGAACCACCGTAAACTCCGAGAAAAAAACATGGTGTGCCCGAATGACGATGACCTAAACTATCTTCAATTGGCGAAGAAAACCCACTGGAATGTCAAACTGGCGAATGGTGGAGTGGCTGAGCACATTAAGTGGTGAAGTTGAGGACTGACCCAGTTCCGTGGAGTGGATATGTAACGAGGCTAAACAGGGAGTTGGGATGGCCTACAGCCCCAGGTTTCATTCTGTAAAATTATAAAATGTTAAATCTATAAATGTAAATAAAAATTATATTTACATATGCACCCCTCCATTTGATTAAACGTCAACGGATCTTCTGCAGCAAATAAAAATCCAAAGGGCAAGAAAACAATTCTAGGTTTTACTCATTTTATGGTATTGGAGGCTCGCCCACTTTCGGTCGCTTGCGTATTGTCCTTCCTTGGACTTGTGGGCCCCCAGTCATTGACATTGGTAAATAAATAAATAAATAAATAAATATATATATATATATATATATATATATATATATATATATATATATATATATATATATATATATATATATATATATATATATATTTGATAGTTTTCCTGAATTTTTATTTGAAAAGAGTAACGGTGGTGATCATGCCACCAAATCACTTGCGATCCAACGGTTGAGAATCAACTGGTGGAGTGTATTTGAAAAAAAAAAAAAAAAATTTAATGAAGGCGCTTTTTATATATAGGGAAATTGGGGTTGGGATATTAATCGTGCTCCTCTTTGATCGCTATCGGATGAACTTCAGTGGCTCCATTCTCACTATCTAGGTGACTCTCTTATGATGCAGATTCGTAAGTTCAGTTTTACAGCCACAGTTTATCGATTATGGGAATCTCGTAATTTCATTCTTTATCGGATTGAGAGGAGACAAGCCTGTGTGATGCTGAATCTCATATTGGGTGATACCCAAAATCGTTTTTCTCATCTGGTCCAACACGTGGAGGATTCTCCCAGTCATCGCTCTTTCTTCTCAAATTGGCAAATTATTGTTAACTATGCTCTCTCGGCTGAATTGCGTCTTTGCTGGTCTAAACCTCCCTCTCACTGGGTTGCAATTAATTGTGACGGTTCAGTTTCCTCGCCAACCTCTGGTTTGTATCACGGGGGATATGAAGCAATTGGAAGAAATTCTGCTGATGAGGTTCTCTTTGCTGTAGCAAGTGGATGTCTTTCACCTAGTGTCATACGTATGGAATTGACAACAATTAGACTGGGTATGGGATACGCACGTCATCGAGGTTATTCCTGTGTCGAATTTCACAATGATTCCACTCTAGCAATCCAACAAATTGCTCAACCTAGTGAAGCATTATGGTCAACTCGTGATATTTTAGAGGATATTTGGGGAATGCGACCTATGTTTCGCCATTGTGTCTTCATACATCATCTGAGGGAGGTTAATGCAGCCGCTGACTTTTTGGCTAGTTTGGTTTCAAACGAGGTTGAAGTAGAACTTCAAGTTGAACATTTGCCAAACTGGCTCTCGGTTATTATCGAGCAAGACCGGAATGGCTACTATTGCTACACAATCCTGTTTGTCCCTTCAGCCGGTTCAACCTGCAATAATGTGAGCTCGACCGTGGAGGTCGAGTTTTCACCTTCGACGATCTAGTTAGTAATCCGACTAAGGAAGACAAGAAAGTAACGAACAATAAGAATTCGAATAGTGATAATTCTATTCAGCGTACCTTTCTCTTGTGTTCTCATACCTTTTTATAGCTTTTCTAAGTATGAGTTTGAGTGGGACTCAAACCTTAGTTAGGTTGCAATCTGAATCTTATTCATTGAGTCATACTCAAACATGAGTAGTTGAGTCTTGACTAAATACTGTTTCTTTGGCTAGAATATTATTCAGATTTGCTTTGTTATTCAGCCTTTGTACTTATTCGACCGACCTTGACTTGGTCGGTCCAACTTGATCTGAGCTGGTCGGACTAGGCTCAAACCGAACTGGTTTGATTCCGATCTGGTCGGACTAGGCTCACACCGGACTAGTTTAAGCTTATTTATTCTTTCCTCATCATAAGCCCCCCAGTATTTGGAATCCGGTCTTCAGGCTGTTCGGATTGTAGAGACTTTTATGCTCGAATATAGGTGATGAAGCTGAGGCAATCCAACCAACATAACTTGTATATTTGGTAGGTTGATAAAAGGCTAGCTTTATATCTGACGTCCACCGACAAGTAACTGCGCCGTCGAAACTGGCAAAAACGGCGCACGTTCTCTGAGGACGTCATGCTACTGGCACATGGCCATGTCTTTATGGCCTCTTATGATGACATTTTATTTAAAAAATGCTTGAACTCCAACCGTCTTTATCACTTAATCTTCAGCCTTTGGATTGGAATCCTTTAGAAGCCCTAAGGTCTCAAATCTCTGTGGATCATTAGATGAAGGGGCTTCTTTAGGGTCGTTGGATCAAGATCTCTTTGGGAGGTTCTATATGCTTTCTTTTTAATCCTTTAGATTAGGATTTTTTGGGAGAATATAAAACCCTTCGTCTTCCATTTCTTTTCATTTCTGCTTCCTGCGAGCTCTGTTTGTAAGAGAGGTGAACTGTAACATCCAGCCCAAACCTAGCCCAGACACCCTATTTATTTTGGGATAAAGAAAAACTTGTTCAATGTTAGACCTTAAAAGTTGGACCTTAATTTCAATATTATTATCTTTGAAAACCTTAGGAAGCCATGTCAGACCTTTCCCTTAGGGTAGATCTGTAATGCCTGGCCTTATCCTAACCTTGACCCCACCCGGGACCTGTTACGTTTGTAGGTTCGAAGACCCAAAGTGGGGGAAAAGATACTTGCAGACCCTTTTGGTTGATAATTTGGTGTCGGAACCCAAGCCCTTGGACATTAACAATGATGCCCCTCACTTGAGAGCATTGTCAGTGTTAGTTTTGAATCTGCGCGCTGGAGAGGGGTGAATTAGTTGAAATACAAAATGAACTCCTGTGCCCAATCTGATTATATTTCCTGAAACTAGACTTCTTGATGGACTTGTAGGAGAAAACCCCACTCCATTTGACCCCATATAGCCCTCCAAATCCCTGTCCGAAGTTGCTGAACTATGTCTGGAAAATCCTGCTTGCGCATCGAAGAAGGTGAGCTTAGCTGGTGGATCTAATGACCTCCCATGTTTGATCCAAAGGTATTTCTGGAAACTAGACTTCTTGATTGACTTTTAGGAGAAAACCTGACTCAATTTGACCTTGTATAGCCTTCCGAATCCCTGTTCGAAGTTGCTGAACTATTTCTGGATTTTCTGCTGAAACCTGTTACCTGTTTTGGTCGATCCTTTTGGTCGATGCCATCAACCAAAACCATCGACCAAAGTTACCCAGAATCGAGAAAAAGATGCTTTTTGGATATTCCTTCATCTATTTAAGTGAAACCTCGAACCTAGAACAATATTTCACTCATTTCAACACCTGAGAACGTGGGAAAGCTCCTCTTTGGCTTGGGTGATGATCTTCTACAATAATCATTATCTCTTTTCTCCAACTATCATCTTCCAAGGTATGATTCTCTCTCTTGCTCCCTATTCTACTCACTTCCCTTCTTCTTTTACTGATGAGACCATGGCCAAGGTGCTGCAACCTTGCAAACACCTTGCCATGAACGTCTCTTCCCATTTATATTTGTTTTTCCTTCATTCTTGCTATGCCTCACTTGCATCTTGATCCTTACATATACATTACCATGATTCCTTGCTTAACAACTTGATTTCTTATACTAAACTGAGATGTGGAGTATGATTAGTCTAATCTCTAGCTTGCAAATGATTGTAATCATGTTCCTAACCTATTCCCCAACTAATTCTCTAGCTTCCCTTTCAATTACATCAATTTCTCATGAATGCTAGGATTCTTGTCTTTAGAACATAGGACCTCAATTTGGGGTTTTTCATTTGGACCATTGGATTGTGATAATACTTGCTAGGTAGTGTTCTTACATTGTTATGAATCATCCCTCCAATTTTCGGATCGATCCGAGCCCCGAAAGACCAATTTCGGACCAAAATCCCCAAAATCTACTATTCTGTCCCGAAGAGAATTTTGGTCGATCCTTTTGGTCGATACCATTGACCAAGACCATCGACCAAACTTGTTGCTGACAGCAACCTTGGCCAGTTTTGATCCAATTGACATCTGATCTTCCCGACTTCTTCTCTAACTTATTATTGATGTTTGTTTAGGGTCTTAACAATTCTTTTAGACTATTTCTTGGTATTCTCAATTCATCATCAATTCAACCTAAGGTAAGGATGGTTATCTCCATAAACATATAGATCATCAACTTATGATTCATGTTCTTATTTATGAATAGAATCTCTTGATTACTTTTAATCTTTATAAGACTGTTATATATGTGTTAGAACAGTAGTATTGAAATCTGTATACTCTTGTCATGTTACATTACTATTCTTGTTTACTTATGTCTATGATGATTCATTTCAATATCATGATTTAACTTGTATTATGAAGATGTATTGGATGCATGAGAAGTGATGAACTTGAATATGTGATTGCCTACATATAACTTGGGATTGGGGAGTGTCCTATTGACGCTTCTGTCCTTGGGCACCGGAGGGAATAATATGGGATGTTCTCTGAAGGTGCCTATCGACTCTTTCCCGGGTTATTGGATGACATACATAGGACTGTCTAGTGGTTTGGCTAGGATGTCCCTGTCGTATCAAACCCGAATCGGAAGGGCATTGAGACCGAACGACCCGTGGTAGCAGTGGGGATTTGTGGGCACTCAAGACCGGTAACCAACCCGTGAGAGGTCATAAATCTCATTGTGGGAGCCATTTATTGGTAGGGTTGCAAATGGATAGACTTGGGCTCACAGGCGCTCAAGACCGGTAACCAACCCATGAGAGGACCTGAGAGCTTCCTGTTTACTATTTGTGGATGACCAATAGGGTTGATGAGTCCGTAATCCGGGATTACGCTGACTCTAGTGTGAAGGATACCGGAAAGGATCGCTGGGGGCGAGGAATGGACGTATCTGGATCTGAGATGATATGACTGAGTAGATGACTTGCATTGGGCTAGGCTTTACTATGACATGTGCCAGTACTTATACCAAATGGTGATGTGAGAGAACGGTGACCGATCCCCTTACCATGGTTTTTGAGATGACTTTACCGATATTCCCCTGGCATTCCCAAGATATGGAATGGGAGAGTGACAGACGACCCAAAGAAGTATGGTGCTATGACTTAAAGCATGTCTACCTTAGAGACCAGCATTCATAGAGTTAGAACCATACTTGCATCATGTGTTCCATATCATATTGCATTATATTATGGATTGTATCATATGGTTTATATTTTATGGAATGACTACCTTGCTGAGTTCTTTTGAACTCACTCCTTTTTGCAACATATTTTGTTAGACTTTTCTACAGGTACTACCACCGTTGGATTGTGGCGTCCCAACCCTCTGGAGGCTAAGTTGAAGACTTGTATCATACTGGTGGCGATGAACCAGTTGATAAGGACGAGTAGACCGAGATCGGGACTTGTTTGTAGCAGTTCAGTTTTATATTTGTGTGTTAGGGATGGGATGTCGCCTCATTCCCTTTTAACCTTTTATTTGAATTGTTGGGACTATAGCTTAGTTGTTTCACTTGTTATTTGGTGAATCGGTTGTAACCTTTACTTTTAGTCGTTTCATCTTCCGCTAATATTATAGGATGGGTTTCCTCCCTCCTTTTTACATTTGATTGTTTATACTAATGAAATCCTTTCCACACTCTGATGTTATTTGTGAATCCTTCCGAGGTACTTTCTCGACTTTTATTATTAAATTATTTGGATACAGTGAATTGTTCTTGCTTTTGATTATATTATTGTGCTAAGTGACTATGATCGTTCCTAAACTTGATCGGCGGGACTGTAATTCACTCCCCGGGTAATCCAGATAGGGTATCCCCTTAGTGGATTTAGGGCGGGATGTGACACGAACAATGTTGCTGAGAAGACATTTCTTTTATTCTGCCTTCGTTGTTGCTCTTCTTGCCAACCTCTAATCATCAGTAAGTTCGTCTACTTCTCCTGGTTATTTTCATCCGCTTTATTCTTTATTTGGTGCTATATTCTGAGTGTATTTTTCCTTTTGTCTTTTTGTATTCTGTCTGTCTTTCTCTGTTTTCTGTGACCGTAGCTTTAGTACAAACTACTGTTTGTGATGGGTGTTAAGAAAAAGGCTTCTAGGCCCTCTAGAGCATCCCCTATCCCACCCTTTTCTGGAAGCTCTTCTGTTCGTTCTGAGAACAGTGGAGCTTCTTCTTCTAGATATAGTGATACAGAGAGTGACACCTCTGTTGATCCGAGCTTATCTCCTAGTGCTCATCCGAACTTTCTTAGTGACGATGAGTTTAGGTCCTTAAGTATCCGAGCTCGGTTCAGTACCAATAGGAGAAGATGGTTAAGCAATCTCTCTGCATCCGAGCTTGCCTTTGAGAGAACTCGTCCTAGGACTTCCGAACATGTAGATTTTGATCCTAGTAGTTCGGATCCCAGCTTCTTCCCTTCTGAGCTTACAGAGAGTGATCTGGAGCTTATCCGAGCTAGGTATGCTATTCCTGGTGATTTTGTGATCAGGATTCCAGGCTCTCATGAACGTGCTCACCGACTTCCTCAGGGTGAGTTTGCTATTTATGAAGATGCTTTTATCAGTGGTTTTAGACTTCCTGTGCACCCAGTCTTTTCTGATATTCTTAATCACTTTGGGATGTGTCCAGGGATGTTGGCGCCAAATAGTTGGCGTAACATAGTTTGTTTCTGGGGATTCTGCCAACAATTTGAGGTCGGTGTGATTCCGACCTTACCTTTATTCCTTCAATTTTTTATGTACAAGAAACAAGAACAAAGTCGTTGGTTCTATCTCTCCAAACGAACTTCTCTACAAACTGGGTGGGAGGGTAACTTTGTAGGATCAGGTACTCTTCCAACCAATACCAAGGGTTGGAGGTCCCGGTATTTCTTTGTTCGGTCCCCTTCTCTTCCCAGCTTTCCGACCTCCTGGCCCAAACAACCTAGGGAGGATTCAAATGCCATTCCTCCTCTTTCTCGTTCCGAACAGGAAGCAAGGGATCAAATTCGGATGATCCCCACTGAAGATCGGAACTTGCTTGCTGTGAATGGATATTGTTCGGAATATCCGATTATCCTTCATCACAGGGGGTTCCTAACTGGTAAGAAGAGTTTTCTTCTTTTTGTCTATTTGTTTCTTCATTATTTTTATAATTCCAAGTTATCTTACTCGGGAAAATGATGCAATGATGCTCGGAGAAGATGACTTTGAGGAGGTCGCTGCTACTATGCAGCAAGTGGAGGAAAAACATCCGACTAAGTCGGATAAGGCTCCAACTGGTCCTGTTTCTTCCCCCAAGGGAAAAGCAATCAGGGTTCGAAAGGAGAAACCTGGCGACCTGCCTCCCCGCCCTTGGAAGAAAGTGTCCAGCTCGAGTGTCAGCTCCGAGAAGGCTTCAGATTCTGAGCCTCTTCCCTCTTTGGGAGATCATGTGTCTTTTAAGGACATCCCCAGGTCGGAGGCTGGAGCTTCAGGGCCATCCAATATTCTTCGACCTAATTGGTAGTTAGATGCTAGCTCCTCGGTATTTGATGTAACTTCTTCTGTCATCTCCCGAGTTGCTAATGAGTGGATGTCCGGAGTGCTTCTTCCTGCTGACATGGCTTATCTTGAGAAGTTCGGTCGTCTCAAAGCCCATGGTATTACTATCAGGTAAGTGATGTCCATGTAGTTCCTTGGACGCTTCGTCACTTTTGTTAGTGTATTTTAACCAGTCCATCTTTTGGGTGCAGGATGGCTTGCACTATGGTTCAATCTGTAGGTCAAAGCATTCACTCTTCTCGGGAGGATTACTTTGCTTTGCAGAAATCCAAGCAACATCTTAAGGCGTTGGAAGCTGAAGCATCCTCCTGGAAGGCGAGCAAGGACTTTTTAATTGCTCGGGAAGCCGAGATCCTTAGCTAGGTTGCTGCCTTGAAAGGGAGGAATGAGGCTATAGAACTGGAGAAATCCTCTCTTCAAACTACCCTGGAGGAAACCCAAGGTTCCTTGGTCGGCAAGGATGCTGAGATTTCCAGCCTCCGTGCTAAGTTAGAGAGCTCGGATCACCAGGTGGCCAAGTTGATGAAGGCAGTTGAGGAGAAAGCTCCTTGCGTTTTTGAAGATATCCCCAACGAGCTTCGTGCTGAGGTGATAAAAAAGTGGGTCAAGACGTCCGACTGTAAGAAGTTTATGACCAAAGTAGCAGCGCCCGGTTATATTTATGCCCGGCGTCATGCCTACCAAGGTATCATTGCAGCCTTTTAAGGACTTGGATCTAGAAAGGTTTAAAGATTTGATCGATCCTGGAATCTACGACAACCTTAAGATTCCCCGACCTTCATGGTGTGCTGCTCGGTCAAGGTTTCCTAAGCCTCAACCGGTTGAAGTGGCCGAATTTCTGGATTCCAATTGGGATCCTTTGCCCGAGGTCAGTAGTTCGGGAACCTCTACTTCAAAAAGTGGGTCCGTCTTGAAGAAACCGGAGAGCAAATCTTAGCCTAATTTCTTGTAAACCTTGTTTGTCTTTTGTATTGATGACTTTTTTGGGTTTTCTTTATGACATTTTGTAATCTTTGTTTGTTCGAAATGGAATGGTTTATTTAATCTCCCAAGATGTTTTGGTCAATTGTTATTCCTGTCTTTCCAAACATAGAAACCTTATTGTGCTCGAGGAGCTTTTGCTTACCGACCTTGCAATGCCTAAGTGACTTAGGTCTTTTTGTGCCTAAGTGTCTTAGGGCTTTTCTTCTCGACCTTAGTAGGTCGGTTGCCTAAGTGACTTAGGTCTTTTTGTGCCTAAGTGACTTAGGTCTTTTTGTGCCTAAGTGACTTAGGGCTTTTTGTGCCTAAGTTGCTTAGGGCTTTTTGTGCCTAAGTTGCTTAGGGCTTTTGTTCCCGACCTTAGTAGGTCGGTTGACTAAGTGGCTTAGGTCTTTTTGGGCCTAAGTGACTTAGAGCTTTTGTGCCTAAGTTGCTTAGGGCTTTTTGTGCCTAAGTTGCTTAGGGCTTTTGTTCCCGACCTTAGTAGGTCGGTTGCCTAAGTGGCTTAGGTCTTTTTGTGCCTAAGTGGCTTAGGTCTTTTTGTGCCTAAGTGACTTAGGGTTTTTGTGCCTAAGTTGCTTAGGTCTTTTTGTGTTTCGACCTTACTAGGTCAGTTTATGAATTTTAACTTCTGTTAGTACTCCCTCGATCATCTTAGCTAAGTATTCTAGCTTGAGCTGTGATGATATGTTGAAACTTCAAAAACTTTATTCAATGGAGGAAAAATTCATAATGTCTGAATCACAGACTATTGTGTGAATATCTAAACTGAAAGAAAAATTCCAAGATTTGTTGAGGATTTTATACTATTGATAATATTTCCTCAAGTTGTTTGAATTCCAGGTTCGGGGTATTAGTTGCCCGGTCTCTAGATCTCGCAGCTTGTATGCTCCCGGGGCAACTTGTTGCACTACAATTTACGGTCCTTCCCAGTTTGGAGCAAGCTTTCCTTGATTTGTAGGATCAGAAGCAGATGATTTGCGGAGGACTAGATCTCCAGGGAGATATTGTCGCAGTTTAACCCTTGCATTGTAAAGTGTTGCAATGCGTCTTTGGTAATCTTCCAAGCGATATTGTGCTTTATCTCTGACTTCCTCAATGAAGTCTATGTTTGCCCTCATTCCTTCGATGTTTGCTTCTTCATTGAATTCTTCTTCCCTGATAGATCCGACCTTAACCTCTACGGGAATCCGAGCTTCGACTCCATACGCTAGTCAGAATGGAGATTCGCCGGTGGTCGTTCTGGCAGTAGTTCGGTAAGACCAGAGTACTTTAGGTAACTCTTCTACCCATCTGCCTTTAGATTGGTCCAATCTTTTCTTCAATCCTTCAAGCATTGATCTATTAGTATCTTCTACTTTACCATTACTTTGTGGATATGCTACAGAAGACCAACGGTGTTCTATGCCTTACTCTTTACAGAATCGTTCGAATTCAGTATTTTCGAACTGTTTACAGTGGTCGGTGACAATGATTTTTGGGATACCATACCCGATACATGATATTATGTGTGATGAATTTTTTCATCTGGTTGGTATTGATGGATGCCAATGCTTCAGCCTCCACCCATTTAGTAAAGTAATCGATTGCCACCACTAGGTATTCTCTGCTCCCTGTGGCCTTTGGTAGTTTTCCTACCAAGTCTATCCCCCATCTAGCGAAGGGAATCGGAGAGAGGGTTGATGTTAGAGGCATTGCTGGGGCATGAGGTATGTTGGCGTGCGCCTGGCACTTGTCACATTTGCAGACATGAGTTTTCGAATCTTCTTGTAGTGTGGGCCAATAGTATCCTTGCCTTATTACCTTGTCTGCTAAGGCTCTGGCTCCTATATGGCCTCCACAGTTTCCTTCATGAATTTCCTTTAGGATGACAACTTGCCTCGGAGCCCCTACACATCGTAACAATGGTCGGGTTAGAGACTTTTTGTATAACTTGTCGTTTCTGATGGTGTATCTGACTGCTCTTTGTTTTACAGTTCTAGCTTATTTTGGATCTTCTGGTAGTAAATCACTTTCCAAATAATTGATTATTGGAGTCATCCAACTGTGCTCGGTCTGTATGTGCATCTGGTCAGTTAGACTGATGCTGGGAAACTGTAGCTCTTCCATATACACGACTGGGTCTGCATCCATTTCATCTGTAGCCAATCTAGATAGGGCATCTGCCTGCTCATTTTCTGCTCTAGGGACTTGTTGGATTTGGATATCTTTGAAGAATTGTTTGTATTGGTTAACCATGGTCAGATATTTAGTCATCCTTTTTTTCTTTTGCTTCATATAGCCCACTTGATTCACAATTAGTTGTGAGTCGCTCCTGACTTCGATGTTTTGAATATCAAGGGCTTTTGCTATACGAAGACTTGCTATTAATGCTTCGTATTTTGCTTCATTGTTTGATGCCCTGAATTGGAAGCGTAGTGCATACCATATTTGGAATCCTCCTGGGCTTATTAGGAGCAATCCCGCTCCACTCCCCTGTGCGTTGCTAGAACCATCCATCGAGAGTATCCATCTTTTGATACTTTTGGAAGTGGCCTCTTCTTCTTGCTCATGCTTTGGTTCAGAAGTTTCAAGGATGAAATCAGCTTAGGACTTGTGCTTTAATGGTTGGTCTTGGTCGGAACTCAATCTGGTGCTCGCTTAGCTTAACTGCCCATGATACCAGTCTTCCGGCCAAGTCTGGTCGGTGCAGTATTTTCTTTAAGGGAAAATTTGTTAATACTGCGATAGGATGTGACTGAAAATATGGTCTCAGTTTTCTGGCTGCTATGACCAGGGCCAAAGCTTGCTTGTCCACCTCTGGATATCTTGTTTCAGCATCAAGGAGCACGTGGCTCACATAGTAAATGGGGTTTTGCTGTTTTCCTTCATCTTGCACTAGTACTGCGCTAACAGCCAGGGGCGAAGTTGCCAGGTAGATGATCAGTTCCTTTCTTGTGGTCGGTCGTACGAGCAGGGGTGGAGTAGTTAGCTTTTCTTTCAGATGCTCGAAAGCTTGCTGACACTCCTCGCTCCACTCTGGTACTCCTTTTTTGGAAATGTTTTTTAGAGCTTGAAAGAATGGGGAACATCTCTCTCCTGATCAGGCTGTGAACCTGTTTAAGGCTACTACCCGACCAGTGAGACTTTGTATCTCTTTGATGCTTTTTAGTGGTTTCATCTCTTGTATGGCTTTTATCTTCTCCGGATTAGCTTCTATTCCTCTTTGGGATACCATGAACCCCAGAAATTTTCTTGAAGATACTCCAAAAGCACATTTTTCTGGGTTGAGCTTCATTTTGTATGCTCAGAGTACCTCAAAGACTTCTGCTAGGTCTTTGAGGTGGTTGGATTGAGATGTGCTCTTTATCATCATGTCATCGACGTATACCTCCATATTCCTGCCTATCTGCTGCTCGAAAATTTTGTGACCGCCCGCTGGTAGGTTGCCCCAACATTTTTTAGACCAAAGGGCATTACTTTGTAGTAGTAACTGTCCCTGTTTGTCATGAATGCTGTGTGTTTCTGGTCGTCTGAATTCATCAATATTTGGTTGTATCCTGAATAGGCATCCATGAAACTGAGCATCTCATGACCGGCCGTTGCGTCGATAAGCAGGTCTATCCTTGGTAAAGGATAGCAATCCTTTGGATAGGCTTTGTTGAGGTCGGTATAGTCTGTGCACATTCTCCATTTTCCAGTGGCCTTTTTTACCATTACCACATTTGCCAGCCAAGTTGGGTGATCAACAGGTTTAATGAATCCGGACTGTTTTAGCTTTTGAGCCTCTGTTCAGATGGCCTCATGCTTTTCCAAAGAAAATTTTCTTCTTTTTTGTATCACTGGAATTGCTTGAGGGTCTATGTTTAACCTGTGCTCGGCTACTTCTCTGTCTATTCCGGGCATATCTTCTGCTAGGGGTGTCAATGGTACGGATTGGAGCGGTTTCGGGGCTGAAAACCCCCAGCCCAAATCAGCCCATTTAAAAGATAACGGTTTCGGTGCGGTTTCGGTTTGGTGCGGTTTGAGTTCGGGTTGACTAACGGTTTGGCCTAATGGTTTGGATTCGGTTTGGACTAAATTAAAAATCAATATTGAAATTTATATTTATTTTTTCCTCAACTCCAAATCCTAGTTTCTCACACACAAAACTACAAAAGATAGATAATGAAGACTCCAAGTAGATCCAATGATAAATAATGACATTAGCATGAAACGGTGAAAATGAAATTTGAAACCCTGATGCTTGATTTCACAAAAGTGAAAATGTGAAAGACTGAAAGTCTGAAACTGAAACAACGTTCACGATTAAGATTAAGATTTAAGAGTTAAGAGTTATCAATTAAGACTTTTAAATTTTAAAATAATAAAACTAAATGAAATTTGAAAATTAAAAAGTTAACGATTAAGATTAAGACTTAAGAGTTATCAATTAAGACTTTTAAATTTTAAAATAATAAAACTAAATGAAATTTGAAAAATAAAAAGTTAACGATTAAGATTAAGACTTAAGAGTTATCAATTAAGACTTTTAAATTTTAAAATAATAAAACTAAATGAAATTTGAAAATTAAAAAGTTAAAACTTAAACCGTTAAACGTGTTAACACTCAACTCTCAACTACTCAAACTCGAGTCTCAACGTCTCAAACACCAAAATTCATGGATCATTAATTACATTTAAACAATACCAAAAAAAATTATTTACATTTAATATGTTTATTTTATTTATGTAAAAGACTAACGGGTCGCACACGGGCTGGGCCGGGCCAGCCCGAAACCGTTCGGGTTGAGGACCCTCAACCCAATTACGGCCCATTAATGATCGGTTCGGGCCAGTTCGGGCTATAATAGGCCGGTTCGGTCCGGTTTTAACGGTTTGGGTTGAAAATTGACACCCCTATCTTTTGCCGACCATGCAAAGACATCAGCATTTTCCTGTAGAAATATGGTTAGACTATTTTGAACTTTTCTTCTTGTTCTGCTCCAATCATAGTTCCCTGATCTTCTTTTGAATTTAGCTTAATCTTTTCCAACTTTTCTACTGGTTCGGCCCTTTGCATGCTTTCTTCATCGCGATCATCTCTAACTTCAACCGCCATGGTAGAGCTTGTTTTTATTCTTTTTCTCATTTAATTGGCGTAGCTCTGACGGCTTCCTTTTTGATCTGCGGAACATTCTCCTATTCCCCTTTTTGTAGGGAATTTCATCTTCATGTGTAAGGATGAAACTACCGCTTCTAGAGTGCAAAGGATTGGTCGTCCTAAGATCATATTATAAGCAGACAAATCTCGGACGACCATAAAATTCGCTTGAATGACCCTGTCTCTGGGGTATTTGCCGATACGGAGATCTAACCTGATGGTGCTCTCTACTCGGGTTGAGGTTCCTGTGAAGCCATATAAGTGTGTTCCACAAGGTACCAGCATTTTCTCGTCTAGCTGTAATTTTTTGAAAACTTCTAGTGACAAGATATCTGCTGATGACCCTGTATCTACCAGGACTCTATGGACCTCTATTCCGGCCAGAGTGACTTTGATGATAAGGGCATCGTCGTGGGGGGTGCTTACCCCTTGTTTATCTCTAGATGAGAAGGTGATTGGTTTTGAAGTGATCTTCTCACCTGGCTTTTCAAGTTCGGCATTCCCCACATATCGTGCTTTTCTTTTGGCTTGTCTGCTTGACTCCTCAGTTGGGCCACCAAACATGGTAAATATTGGTGGTCGTTTTTTGATCATCTCCTCCTTCCCGTGGTCGGGACTTGTTTAGGCGTCCTTCTTTGCCTGGAGATCTGTACCTTTTCTTACCCCCTTCTACTTGCTTTTGATCAAGTCGGGTAGGTCAGAGGTATTTTGTGAGCTGCCCTTGAGAGATGATCCTGTCAACTTCTTCTTTTAGTTGTCGGCAGTCATCCGTCCAGTGTCCGTGATTTTTGTGAAACTCGCAATATTTGCTTTTATCACGGTTTCCTGGACGAGAGTGTAGCTTATCAGGCCACTGGAGAATTCCCCGATCTTTGATTTGCATCAAGATTTCTGATCTCTTCATAACTGGTGACCCTTCCCGTTCAGGTCGACCATATCTGGTCGGGTCTATGGTCGTTCTTCTGATGGGTTGGTATTTTTCTTTGTATGTTCTTGCCTCAGTGGTTGGATGCTCCTTCTTTCGAGATTCAATTGTTCCTGATATCTATGCTTGTTTGTGGCATCGCTCTCTGAGATCATCATACGTTTCAGGCATGTCAAGCAAAAGTCTCTCAATTAGGCCTTCATGGCTGAGTCCTTGGTACAAGGCGTGGAAGGCTATCTTTTCATCCAGATTTTCAATCTTCATGGTCAGATTATTGAATCTCGCTAGGAAATCTCTAATGGACTCCGTTCGCCCTTGTTTTACAGCGAACAAGGTATCTTCTCTCTTTTTGGTTTCTACTCCGTTTTGGAAACGCAATAAGAAAGTCCGACCTAGATGGTCGAAACTCTTTATTGTGCCACGAGGCAGAGCTTGGTACCAATCTAATGCTGCTCCAGTCAATGATGCTTTGGAAAAGCTGAAGCGCATAGCTGCTTCATTGTGTCTAGAAGTAGACATGACAGACTTATAATGGGTGATGTGATGCTTAGGACACTTCGATCTGTCGTATGCCTTGAAGGTAGGGCATTTGAAACCTATTGGCATCTCTGTTTCCGAGACGCTTTTGATGAAAGGATCCTCTTTTAAAACAGCGTATAGCTCGTCTTTGCCAGGATTCTTCAATTTTTTGATTGTTTCGTCAAGGGCGGTGATGCGCTTATTCATCTCTTCATCCCGCTTCTTTGAACCATTATGGCTCTTTTTGTCCTTTGAAGCTTTTGCTGGATCTGTGCTACTTCCTTGATCTCCGTCTTCGTCAACTAGAGGATTCTTTTCTGGAATAACTTCTTTCGAGGTTCGAGACTTTGCTGTCTCTTTCTGCAGCTCCTTTTGAGATCATTGAGGGATCTGGTCGATCACGAGTGGTCGGTCACGCCTGCTCCCTTTGGGACTTTTTTTGTTTTTTCTGAGAATCTGCTTGGGGAGCAATTACGTGTAGCATGGCCATCCTGATTAACTTGCTTAGGGATGAGATTTCTTTTCTCATCGCAAATTGTTCCTTTTGAACTTCGACAATTTGATGCATTGTTGCATATTGACTTGCTTGAGGATATGGAAGAATTGGAGGATCTTGCTGAATCTGGAGTTCGGGAATTTTTTCCATTCCTGGGAGGTTTGGAATGCCCCCTAGGTTGCCTTGGTCGACCTCCTTTTCTCCGTCAGACCCATCTTTGATTACCAAACTTGATCTCGTCTTCATAATAGCTTTTTGATCAGAGTTCCCACAGACGGCACCAATTGTTGCTGCACAATCCTATTCGTCCCTTCAGCCGGTTCAACCTGCAATAATGTGAGCTAGACCGTGGAGGTCGAGTTTTCACCTCCGACGATCTAGTTAGTAATCCGACTAAGGAAGACAAGAAAGTAACGAACAATAAGAATTCGAATAGTGATAGTTCTATTCAGCGTACCTTTCTCTTGTGTTCTCATACCTTTTTATAGCTTTTCTAAGTATGAGTTTGAGTGGGACTCAAACCTTAGTTAGGTTGCAATCTGAATCTTAGTCATTGAGTCCTACTCGAACATGAGTAGTTGAGTCTTGACTGAATACTGTTTCTTTGGCTAGAATCTTATTCAGATTTGCCTTGTTATTCAGCCTTTGTACTTATTCGACCGACCATGACTTGGTCGGTCCAACTTGATCTGAGCTGGTCGGACTAGGCTCAAACCGAACTGGTTTGATTCCGATCTGGTCGGACTGGACTCACACCGGACTGGTTTAAGGTTATTTATTCTTTCCTCATCAGCTACAATTACTTTCGTTCCTAGTTTCTATGTAATATTTATATCTTAGTATTAATATAAAGCGCCATTTAACCGGAAAAAGAAAAACATTATTTTTACACCCAAGGTTTTTTTTTTTAATTTACAAAACAAGTCCTTGGATCTATCCGACCCCAAACCCCCGTGTAGAAAAAGCAACAAGTAATGAAGAAAGACCTACAGGCTCAATAATTTATGGTACTGCCATTTATCATTTCTACAGACGGTAATCACAGACAAGAGATAATGAAGAAGGACTACAGCTCGAAGGAAGCCTTGGAACCTCACGACGGTGGCGAGGGCGAGGATGAGTTTCTCTAGATTGAACCAAAGGCTGATGAGGTTCATCAATGGAATCCACATAACTCATTGTGAGAACAACAAATAGGAGAGTAGAGAGGGCAAAGATGAGCCCATCCAGGCCAAGCCGGGAGCGGAGCGTGCAAAGTCAAATTTTGAAGTTACAAAGTCTTATTGTAACGGATGTATTTTTCACCGAGAGACCTTGAGAAAGCAGAACGCTGAAAACGACTGGTAAAGGGATGAATCGATAGAAGAAAGACATGAGGCCAGTGGCTCCAAGAAGAAAGAGAACCGAAGCGGTGAAGATGCAGTGGCCATGATTTGGGCACCTGTAAATTAAATTAAATTGTGAATAAATCTCTCAAACATCGGATTCATTCAAAATAGTTAGAAGGAAAATCGAGAGGTGTAGGAGGAAAGCGATTCCCACATCTGTTTATTTTATCTGTTCATTTCATTTGGAGTGAAGCTCTTTCATGGATAGTCGCGGGGATCTGAGTAGGGTGTTGGGACTGGGTACATCCAAGGACTTATTTTGTAAATTTATAACAAAATTAAATCTTAAATGTAAAAATTAAAAGTTTTATTTACAAATACACCCCCATCAGTTGATTTTCAACTGTTGGATCATATTGTGATTAGGTGGCACGATCACCACTGTTGGCAGCAGCTAGCAGCGGCTGCTACAAATGAAAATCCATTTGGATACCTTGAGGTTTGATCCATGTCAGCTTTAACCTATAAATAATAAAATCAAAATACCAAAATACCCTTATGCTTTTTCAACAGAAAATTAAAATTTTTCATTAAGTCCTGTTAGTAGGGCATAAAATTGAATGGCATCCCTTCAGTTGCTAAATTTACATTATTGTCTAGCTAAATTATAAGGGTGTCAATTCTATACTGATACCGCATATCATTACCAAACCGGCACAGTTTAAATTGTACCAAAACATACCATTTTAAAATTTGGTATGATACGATATTGGTTTCAGGTGCCCATACCATTAGTATATAACAAACTATAATAGTTTTTGCCAATGAGGGGTTGGTAAAGCGGTTAAAAGCCCAACTTCCCTAGGGGAGGTCTTGGGTGTGCAAGCTGGCCCAGATGAACCTCATATCCAAAAAAAACTATACTAGTTTCATGATTCTTCTTTTACAAGCCTAACCCTAATCTTGTTTGTTGGATGCCTGAATCCTTTTGTCTTATGAGAGACTGAAAATCTGAAATCAAGTTTTCATCTTCAGTTCTTTCTATCATGATCGAATAACTACAAACACTTGCGAATCTGAGATCATTGTGAATGGGACAGTGAACAAGGGATTTTTGTTAATCCTAACTAGATCTAACTCTATGAGTGTGGCTTAACTCTATGTGTATAAAAATAGAAAATATTATCTATGCTGGTTGAATATGTACTAAAAGGAACTTTCTATGGCTTATAGATCTTCTTGAGTTAGTGAGTTTTGTGACAATATGTTTTCAGTACATCCAATATTTATATATGTTGTAAGAAAAATGTGTTTATTATTTTCGATTGTCATTATTAGGTCAACTAAATTAGGGATATCTAGCTGCTTAGCACACCTAAATTGATTATTATATGTTTCTAAGGGTTTAAGACTAGAATCTTCTAGGTTATGTTGTGTTTTTATTATAGGTATTAAGATCAGCTGTGCAAATAGTGTGCCAATTCCATATTGATGATTCAATTTATTTTTCAATATAACTTTTATCGTTTTAGTATTATATAGATCTATTATTTGTCATTGCACTTTTAGTCCTTCTACTGCTAAGCTTATTAGTGATTTTATTTTTTTCTCCTAAATTTTTGGGCATGTTTGTTTTGATATTCAAATATAGTATATATGTTTCCTTAGATGATAGTATATATTTCATGGGACTGAAAATGTTATATCCTAAAATTTGAAGGCTAGATATTTAATGGGACTGAATATGCTTTATTCCCCTATGTTTATCTAGGGTGTGATATGTTTTTTTTGTTGTTTCAAAAGAGTTGTTCATCTTCCAAATTTAATTTTTTTCTTCCTAATATGTTTTGGCTTAACAAATCTTCTTAGTAACTAGGTACTTGTCTTAGTTCTATTTTTTATTTATTTATAATCATTTGGATAATAGTTAACATATTTCTTTATAGTATTGTTGACATTGATATCTAAACTTTTTTAACTACTAGATATCTAAGGCATTTTATGCATATTATGGTATCACTACCTTTCCCTCCTAACAATCAGGAGTTACTTTCATTATATTTTTGTATGTTAATTAATATAAAATTTGTAAATTCACTAAGGGCTTGTTTGGTTACACGAGTCTGGAGATTTCAAATATCTAGAGATTTCAAATCTATGGAGTTTGTAATTTATAAAATTAGATGTTTGGTTGTGGAATGAAATATGTGGATTCATCCTAAAAAACTATTTGATCGACGTGATTTTTGTGAATGTGTAAATGTATAGCTTTTTTTAAAATTTTGTATTTCACCCCTTACCCATAAATCTACAGATTCACATTTTTAGTGTAAAAAGGTGAATCTCTAGATTTCATGAATCTAGAGATATTTACAACCAAACGGGTATAATTCTCAGATTCATGAATCCAAAGATTTGAAATCTCTGGATTCATTTAGGGCCTGTTTGGTTACATGAATTCAGAGATTTCAAATCTCTAGATTCATGAATTTGAGAATTATA